>NC_135390.1:10319202-10619202 GCF_051989625.1 Stigmatopora argus
TCTAATGAAAAAATAAATAAATAATTACAACGATGCTAGAGGTACATTTTACCTTACAGGTTAGGGGAGAGCCAGATACACCCATCAAAAGAGCCACAATTGGCTCGCGAGCCATAGGTTCCCTACCCCTGTGCTACAGCATCGAGTGGTGGGGAGAAAGGATTAAGGGATTGGTGGGAGACACTCACAGGGTAAAATGTCCCTGTAGCGATTCTTTTCCATGTTCTTGGGAAGCCGGGCGCAGCTTAGCGACAAGCCGGGCTTTCTCCGGTATAAATTCTGGAAAGGAGAAGAATGCAAACTAGTGAACACACAGAATATCGTGAGCCCTCGCATCCGATACGCTGTTAAACGAACATTCACGCCTATTCAACTGAAATACCTCAAAGTGGAAGCACAAAGTTCCTGACTGAATTCCTTTCTCCAATTGTCGCATGGATTCATCCAGCGTGGCAACACGCTCCAACTGGCCGGGAGACTTCTGCGATTCTCCTTGGGACTGAGTGGTGAGGGTGAGGGCCGGGGGCAGCAGCAGCAAGGCCGCTGCTCGGCCAGGACCTGGAATGGCACTTCTTTTAGACTCTACCCTGGCATCTTTTCTGTTTCTGCCTTTTTTGTGTCTACGAGCTAACCTTTACGTTTGATGAGAAGGGCCAACTCTCGGGAGTGCGACTCTCTACTGGCCCGTATGAACATGACCACCTGGTCATGTGTGTGTTCAGAAATGTCTCGACCATTGATGAGTACCACCTGGTCTCCTTCCAGCAGTTGGGGCTCACATCGACCGGCCTAGAAATGAGTCAGCGTCATGGATGGAAAAAATTATATTCTTATTCCACCCACATAACATGTGCACATGCCTATTGGGTGGCAAATACTGTACAGCTGCCACAAACAAGTACCCGTAGGAAACCCATGCAGGCCCAGGGAGAACATGCAAACTCCACACAGATGGACATGAACTGGATTTGAACCCAAGACCCCAGAGCTGTGAGGCTGGCACGCTAACCAGTTATGCCACCGGGTCGCCGGTTAAGTTTGTATTTTGTTAATTTTTTTCCCAGTTTTATTGTTTGTAGGATTATTTTGTACTTATTTTCTCCATTAAAATCTTAAATCGTGCGTCAGCATTTCACTTTGTTGTTACAGTTATATATACGTAATATATATATGTAATATATATATATATTTTTTTTTTTTTTTTTTTTCAAGTTCACTTATGAGCATTTAGTTGATTCCCATGAAATTTTTCCAACGTTTCAGGACTTTACCAGCTTAACACCTTCAAGCCTAGATGAGATGAGCTGCTTTATCGTAATATCTTGTCTTATTTATATCCAAAAATCCCTCAATTTTCCTTATGTTTCCGACTCTTAGTGAATAGGAATCAACACCAGCTGCCATAACAGTACACTGGTCAGCATTCAAATTTTCAGTTACAGATTTAAAATTATTCATCAAGCTAAATGAATAATTGGTGTAATAATAATAGTAGGATGATAGGAATATATTATTCATATTTTTCAAGTCAAGAGAAAGATTACCAATGCACGCTTGCGTCATTTGGCTCTTACCGGAGAGTCAGGTTTAACATGGGATATGGCGAGAGGCATCTTTTGATCCACTCCACCCTAAGAGGAAATGAAAAAGAAAGAAGGGAGTGACGAATACAAGAAAGGCCGTGTAAGGAAATGTAACTGTTGCACTCACTTTAACGTTGAAGCCAAACTTCCCCTCGTGATCGGGAGCGATGCGAATCAACAGCAGGTCGCCATCGTTGAGAGCCTGCTGAATAAAGTCGTTCGATTACCACACGCAAAATGCGGCACGGCGTACGTGAGGGTGTGTCCAGATAAAAAAGAAGTACCTTATTATAAATGGAGCTGCTGACCCCATCCTCCTCAGTTATGCCGTCATCAGCTTCCAATAAGATCTCATTCAACCTTTGGTTTTGCAGTGCCATGAGAGGAAAATAATACTCTTAGCTTATGTGCTAATTTCCGAGAATTATAATGCACAGTGTAAATCAAAGTACAAATTCATTATCAATTTAATTTTACAGGGTGAATACGCAATATTTAATGTACAGCCTGCCGATTTTGAAAGATTGCATGCCCACATAAACCAAACTGAACTCTGCTACATTGTAAAATTGTATATTTAATTTCAACAATCTAACACGTTACCAACCTGTTTTGTTTTTTTCCTCAAAGAAAAATAAAAAAACTTATTTTTTCTAACCATTTCAACACTAATTATGATTTAGCTTTTTTTATGCTAACTGCAAAAGCTTTATTGCAATTGCAATAATACTCATATTTAAATAATTTTAAAAACAGGAATAAATTATTTAAAGGTTCCATTTTGGTGAAAAAAAATCTATTATTGAAATACTAAATGATAGGTTCACCCTTTAGGCATTCCCAAATGCACGCCGTAATAAAAAAAATGATAACCCTAACACTAAATACATTAAAAACGGCTTAAAAGTCTGTAATCTGATGAAGAGTAAAAGCGTGATTGGATAAACCCGAAGTACGTTATGAACCTACAAATTAGGATGTGTTTTAAAAACAAAACTCTTAAGGGTGGGAGTAGTAATGGGGTGAAAAAGGGAAAATCAATGGACCCTGTTAGCAAACAAATACGTGACTGATGAATCTTCCTTCACTGACTGAGTTGATGTAAAACACTTATCCGCCTCTTTATCTTTAAAAGGCAGGCCATCAATCTGCTTAAGTCATTTTTATCTTCCCTGAATTGTCCAACAGACAATCATACTTTTCAGTTTGATAGCCATTTTTTATGAGGCCAATGAATCCAAGCAGTTTAAATGCGTTCATCCCAAAGTTTCAAAACTTTGATGCCACAAAGGTATGGCAGGATTGAAACGAAACACCTCCCTAAAAGAAGGAGGAGGAAATGAAATACGCACTGATGCAGCAAATTGTCCCCATCGCTGTCCTTGCTGCTGCTGACAGAAGCCCGGTAGGTATAGAAGACGTCTTCTCCTTCAGACAAGTCTTTTAGCTCACTGCTCAGTTCCATGGACGACGGACGGACTTTGCTGATCCCGTGGCGAACTCGAGGACTCCGCCTGTCACGGGTACAACAATCAGGTGATGATGATTCCAGAACCCTGTCACTTTGGAGTTAATCTATATTCTGGATAATTGTTTGCACCAGTTGGGAGTGCTGGGGGGTGATCTAGACGGTAGACTCTTTGTCTCCAAATATTCGGATGAAAGGGACCGCCGGAGGACTGGGTTCCACACCATCCCGCCCACTACTCGTTGACAGACTGGCCCTCTACAAAATGGAAAATGTATATATTTCCAAACAATCTTTTCATATTGAGCTGGTTAAAACTAAAAGGCACCTTTCATTTTGACTGTTTGTCAGGCCCAGGTGGTGAGTTATCAACTTCCTGTAAGAGTGAACTGTGCTATTGTTATATTTGGGGCTCCCGGAGGTGCGGTTGCAGCTGAAGAATGAGTGGTGATCAACGCAGGAGCGCCAAAGGTTCTTACAGGTCTTTGGACACGGTAGAACTAGCGGCACCACACAGTCCTGGGTCTCCCCCTGCGAGATAGCAATTGCTTCACATTAATGTTACTGGTCTATCTGGAAGGCAATAAAATATTAAGGATCCACCAACCCCTGTGGGCAGTACAGGTTTGTACATCTGTGTGCTTAATCAAAAATTCACTGATGCGAAGACACGATGTCTTTTGACTTATTGTTCAGGAAGATGGAATACGAGGCATGTCAGCTATGTAGAGATATTCAAAGGTAAACATGGACGCCGGTACTAAAAAATGTAAATTATGCTGTGAAAAATGTATGATGAAGTGTACTGTGAGGCCGCAGATGGATTGATACATTTTTACTGACTTAGTAGTAATGTAACGGTATGTAATGTAAAGTGGTTCATGCATTTTTCTGTCTTCTCTTATAGATGGAGAACCTGTTTTGTATTTTTTAAACCCAAGTCAAAAGTAAGGGAGAAGTGAGTGTGATGGTGTGATAATGAATCAGGCTAGTGGTCCTGCCAGGTATATTAAAGAAATAAATAATATTTTTCCCCCCCAAAAATATGGCTTCAATAACCAGGAGGTAACCTGCTATCTAAAATCCAATCCCTTATAGTAATAACAAATTAGCCTGAGGTCTCGCTGACATTCTAGTTGAATAAATCATTAAGGGAGCATGGGGTTGGTTGTCCCAATGTTCCCATCAACGCGTCTTAAAATAGCCATTCATTTATTACAGGGGAAGTCGATATCTTGGTTTGGATTTGACTTTTTTTTTTTTCCAACTCTTTTTTCAAATTATCAATAAAAATCATCCTGCCACTGTAACAACTGCGCCCATCGGCATTGGTTGCCAGTTATTTAATGGGGATTTTCTTAAAATACCTTCAATACACGGAATCTTGGGGTTACAATGTCCTCGACCTACGACGTTTCAACTTCATGATGCCTGTGCCTCATCCACCATTTACTCCCCAGCATCAGCTTTCCTGCCTAGGTAGTGCATAGTGCTTCACCTCTTTGACCTTTCATTCTTCTAAAGAAGAGAGCTGGGTCTTCTGGCTATGCCGGTTCCGTGTAAAGAAAAGCAATTACCATTAAAACATAGCTTAACATCATAGACAGATCTGAGAAAAGAGAGACACTGAGGCTCATCGGTAACAACATAAGCAAAACAAGTCTTTAAGCTCCCGCTAACGCGTCAACTCCTCCCTCTCTCTCTCCATACAGTCATGTATTGCGTTTAGGGACAGCATCACAAAACACAAATCTCCAGACATCAACAATGCAACTCGGTTCGTGACAGTAGTATTTAAGTTTGGTTTTTTTAAATAAGAAGTACTTTGACGTGAATTTCACCTTTGATGGTAAAATCCGATTTACGTAGAAACTTGTTCGAAGAACCCCCCTCTGATGATCAAGTTATAGCAAGGGTGACAACTAACCCTGTTCTCCCCATGCAATGTTGACAATATTGGATTTTGACTTTTGTAGCACTTTAACGGTAATAGAATACTCACATGTTTACGTTTGAGGTGTATAAAGAAGCGTTTCCTCTTAAATGAAATCTTGATAATGTTCCCCCTGCATGACAATGTCAAATGACCGTCAATTGTTTTGAACTTGAAGGGAAAAGACAAAGGTAAACAAATTGGAATAGAATGGCCATCACTTACCAGGGGAAGAAACTGGAGCAAATCATATTACAAAATATTGCAACACCACTAGATGCCAAGCCCACCATGAGAGGGGCATTGTTAGAATCCTAAAAGTAGGTGGGAGAGAGAGAGAGACGTACGCGTCAAAGAAATGTCAGCAATGAAAAGAAAGTAGAGCATGAAATAGCAGTTTTAATGCATTAGGCCATGTTACCAGGGCGGCGTGCAGCTCCACTCCATATAGCTCCAAAGTTCGTGCTGTATTGAGGAAGCACAGTTCTGCCTCACATTTCTTCAGACTCCTGTATAAACACGCAGGCACATATTGGAGTTAATGAACTGACTGGATAGCACAGCGGGGGTTTGAATGGATGCAATGAATAACATTACTTGTGCTTTGGATGCAGGTCCTCCACTTTGGATATAAAGTTTTCATCTTGCTCAGGGATGAAGTGGCACTTTGACAAGTAACCGCTTTCCTGGGATGGACAGTGATCCCCCAGTTCGGCTAAGAGTCAAAGAGAAGTAGTCATAAGAAGATGAATTTAGTAAGCGGTATCTCCATCTGCTCTTATAAATGACTGACTCAAAACACCTTACAACAAACAGATACAATGACAGAAACAGTCTTGAAGGAGTTTTTTTGTCACTGTCAACTAAGGGTTTTTATCAAAACAAATTAAAAAAACAGAATTACATGTGTATTTAGACAATAGTGCAAGTTCCACTAGCTTAATGCTACCTTACTATAAAGTGATACTATCCCATATTGAAGTATTCTTTTTTTTTTTGGTCTCACTAAGACTCACTATCACATGCACCTGTGCTCAACACGATTGATGTGTATGGCATGAGTAACGTTATAAAATAGGAGCGATCTCATTTTTTTGCACTAAAATATTAATTTCTCCATTGGCGGATATCTAAAAGATGTATGAATTGTATACATACCGAATGAATATATAATATATATATATATATATATATATATATATATATATATATATATATATATATATATATATATATGTGTGTGTGTGTGTGTGTGTGTGTGTGTATACACACACATATATATACATATATGTATGTATGTATGTATGTATGTATGTATGTATATATACACATGTATATATGTATAAAATACATATGTGAGTCGCACCTGAGTATTGGTTATTGCTGCAAAGTTTGTTATTAGTCATTTACATCCTGTGACCAATTACTTTTGCCATACTGTAATCCCAAGGAATTTAGAGAGCACAATGAGCAGTGTGTGATTATTCACACAGTTGTTATTAGGTCATTAATCATTGGTTGCTCCGGGAGACTTACACTGCACGGCATAAGAGGCCAACACGACAGCAGAACTGAGCGGGCACTGCAACCTGCAATCACAAAGTAACAACCTATTAACGTGCAAAACAAAACGGCTAGCTAGATTGTGTTGGTTGTGTTCAGGCTTGTCTTGCGCACCAACCTGCCTTCTTTTATGTCACTCCTGATCTGGAGGAAGTAAAGATTTCTGCAGAGAACAAATAATCAAAAAAAGGCTAACAAAGGAAAAAACATTTGGTTGGGGCCAAACAATGTCATTAGGAATCAAAATGAAGAAATACTCTCATTTTGTGAGATTGCACATAATGGAAGGAAATACAAGAAATATGTTCATTTTACTTTTGAATTCTATAAACATAAATGTTAGGGATGACGCACTGCACTGAATATTATTGAGTTTGACATTTTGGTTTATAATCTAGTTATATAAAAATGTAGGCATCCCGGTGGACGAGTGGTTATTGGTCGGCCTCACGGTTCTGGGGTCGTGGGTTCGATCCCAGGCCGGTCCTCACTGTGTCGAGTAATAGATTGTAAGCCAACTAGTGATAAACTCCTTGGAATTCACAGCAGAAGGGTGATTGGAAGCTACATGATTGGATTGATTCAACATCTTTGCCTGCCGCCATCTTGTGAGCAGAGGTTGGAAATAATCTTGAGTATATTTTGCACAGCATTTGCACATTATTTCTTTGTACTGCCCGATACAGATATTTTAGTTCTGTATCAGTAACGATACAAGTATTAGATCGACACTACTCATAATAAATCCTGAATATTCAGATTCAGTTCGTCTGCTTCACGAGATTGTGCAGTTGTTGTGCTTACGGTGTATTAAAAAAAAAAAAAAAAAAATGTAATCAAAATATTTAAGCACCTGGTCTGTTCATGTTGCAGAGAGTTGGGATCAGAAATGAAGAAGCGCACTCGGAAGTTTAGATAAAAGGGACACGCAAGACCTGTAGAGAAATGTCACATCAGTGTCATCCCAAATCCCTTATAACCTCAATCATCTACAATCACAAAGCCTTAATATCAAAATATCAATATATTTACTGCTCCACACCTTTGATCTGCTTCTTCAATGGTTTTTCAGGTTCCAGCCATCTCTAAGACAAACATTAAACAAAAAAGCTTGAGGGAAGTTTAAAAAAAGAAACAATGCAAGCACACCCTGTGGTTAAGCAGCAATGAGCAAGTGCAATGCGTCACACTGCTTGGTTAGGAGGAAAAAGTGCATCAGAGTAGTATGCGCACTCACAGGCGAGTGTGTGTTGGCTGTGAGTGAGGAGATGGCTGTGTTGGACTCTCTGATCTGCAGACTGAAGAGCTGCCTTTCCTGCAGTCCCAGGTGGTCGCAAACTAGGTCCAACAGAACCACACCTTCATCCTGCTTCTGAAACATGACCGCAGAATATGTGGTGAGGTGCGGCCAACCCATGGACAGCCGTTTACCTGCCATTTGCCGGAGGGAGACGGAACAGTAAGCCAAGTTGCAGGACATGAAATGTTTCGGATTAGTGGCAAAACTTGAAAGTCAAGGAGAATTTTTTTTTCTTCAAATTGTTGTTAATGGCAGTGAGTGCCTGCAAGCTGTGACATACAGAACTAGGGGGTTGTCTTTAAAACTGCTCTTTAAACTAAGGCATGTCACGGCAGATTCCTCAAATTGAGGTCATGCGATACTTCATTAATCCTATGAAGGAAAGCCATCTTAAAACGGTTTGATTACAAAATATTTCCCGATTCATTTGGTAAACCTATGAATATTGTCATCTTAGTCATATCACTCTGAGCATTGACTCGATACTGAGCCATTTCCGGTCTGCGAACAGTGGTGTCGAACTTAAGGGGGTGGGGCTCAATCGGGTCTGCCGCATCAACTTGTGCGGTCCACAAAAACAAATAATTTTATATTGGCTTCTAATTTTGAAACGCCACTAACACAAATAAAAAAAGAAAAATGTTAAGGCAAATTGATGATTGTACATGAATGACCTGCTAAAGCAATGCATTATCTGAAATACAATACTGAATATGGTAAGAGTGAAAATGTAAATACTTCCTTGGTGACTTAATTTACATTGTTCTACTTGCATTTTACGAAGGGACAGCAAAACTAAGTTAGTCTTGTGCTGTAGCTATGATTCATTATAAGTTTATATGGGTTGGCAGAGATAATGACCCACTGAAAAAAAACATAACAAAAAAATGAGTTTTGCCCAAACTGGCATGGTCAGTTCAAATTGAATGCTGTTGGGACAGCACTAGTTTATTTGCTACATTGATTAGTGCAATCTAATTTCAACTGTTGAGTATGATATTCTTATGAACCCTGCCTCCAGATAGAGCCATTAGTCATTACTATTGCCCCCCAAAAAAGTCAGAAAATATTCTACTGTCAGATATTACTCTTTAAATGGCACTTTTGCATGACTTAATTTGTGAGCATTTTGTACAAACGGCTCCAAAGCTACAAACAGCTTGTGCACTACATAGCTGAAGCAAAAAATGGTGCACTGCCCAACACAAAAAGTAATTAGAAGCAGATTATAAAGCTTTTCACACTAATGTATTGTGCGATTGGAGTGACTATTCCATATCCAGACAAAAACGCAACACAGCTGCCGCCTGAGAACCAACACGGATTGCCATTCAGCGTACATTCTGTATGTACAGTGTGTACATTGGCATTTACAGGACCTGCGTGCTGATGATGCAAAAGCATCTCAAGTGTAACAACTGAAGGGGGTGAATGTGCCCTTGACACCAAGGTCACTGTTGAAAAGGAGAAGTGGATCAATGAGGGGGAAAAAAAAGCATCGTGCTCAGACACGACAATCATTAGCAGAGCACAGTGACAGATAGCGGCAACATACGATCTCCTCAAATACACGGGCAGGAAACAGCGTGTCTCAGTGCGAGCCGTACATTTATACGGAAGGTCTCGATGGTGCCGTCCAGCAGCTGAACGAGGCAGAGCAGGTCGGGTTTTGGCATGTCTGTTACCGCGGTAACCACGCTCGCCCTCGGTTGGTCGCCCAGAGCGGGACCTGGGAACACACGACATGTCAACAAAATTGAGCCATATTTCTAATGTTGTTTGACAGCTCAGCCCTCACAATGACGGAGCACGTTGAGTAATGGATGAAAGCGGTGACTAACGCACCATGAATGCAAAGGAATATATGAGTGACTGAGTGCGGAGCAGGGAGGTGTTGAACCTTCATCTCGTGGGCAGTGGTCGTTCGGCAAGATGTTTCAATTCAGTATGCATTTATACAAACAAATTGACCCATATAGAGCTATTGCAGAAATATTGAAATGAGTTTGCTTCTCTTATGGAATATTTTCCTCAAATGAATGTCCCTCCCACCCCCAAAGGACAGCTATAAAATGTTCTCCAACCCCAGGTGTTTTCTTGATGTTCAGCCCAGGCCTGCCTTTTTTCCTGATTCTCACCGCCTCTCGCCAGGCAGCTGAATGATAAGAATGTTGAATATTTTTCTCAAGGCTCCAACACGCCCATTTTGCATTTGCAAGCTGCACACAAAACTTAGAAACCTACAGTACTAATGCACCCACTCACACTTCTAAGCGGGGATGGAAGAATGTCCCTGCATGCATATATATGGGTATGTCCAGTCCTGTCATGGCTTTCAGGTAAACGATTAATAGATTGCACCAAAATGAAAAAAAACTGATAAAAAAACAAGGGCCTGCAGTGTTCTGAGTTAATGTTTGAACACGGTGACACACTTGGAATGTATTAAAACCAAGCCGAGCTCTACTTGATGGCTTGTTTTTCCACAATAAGCCTCTCACAGGCTTACTTACAAGCAAACGTTTTATAACCGGGATAATCAGCATGTACTTGCAGGCTTCTTTTATTAGCTAGTATTGATTTGTGATATTCATTAAGACAGATCATATAATGATAGATTACCGACCCAGTGTATCCCATAACAGATGATCAAGTGTCCCATAATAATGGCAGCATTGTTATTATTACAAATAATGTACAGTATGTTCTTGTATTCATGCCATAGACAGTGAAAATAAAATAGAAACATGAAATGCTTTTTCAGAATCAATATAATTAATCTGAGCATCGACTTTTTTTTGTTTTGAATTAGATTTTCTTGCATAAATCATGTGCCTTGGTTCAATAAATTCTGGGAAACTGTGGGTTAGGGACACCCATAGCTAATTTGGACTAGTAAACAAACGGACACAGAAGGGAGTCAAAACAGACACATAAAGCAAACAAGGCCTTATCGGAGAAGTTATAAACGCGAATATAGTTTCGTTAACATAACCGACGACGGTGACCTCGCCGTACTTTGAACACGGAACTTGTTGACAGCGTGTGTGTGAGTTGCCGACTACACACATACACACTCACGCGCACACACACCCTAAAAAACACGGAGAAACGCGTTGCTAGTCAACTTTACTTGGCCTGCGCCCACGTCAAAGTTTTCAGGGAGGAAGGGAGTTGGGACAAAGAAGAGAAAAGTCATGTCTACCTCCGCCGTCCCGCTTCAGAGACGAACCGGACACATGGGACGGACTGCCGAGGCCAACCCGAAACGGGCAGCGGAGTCCGAGGAGAGGATCCAGGTAGACGGAAGGTAAATATCCGGGATACTTTTCATCACAGACTGCCCTGATTGCACCGGAGCCCCGCCCCGCCCCGCAGAGCCCCGCCCCGCCCCGCCCCTTGGCTCTGCGCGCTCCCTGGCGAGCTGGAGCTCACTTTGCGGGAGCGCGCACGCAAACTACAGGAAAATATGTTCAGTGCAAGCCAAAAGTTTTGAACTCTTTCACTAAAGTGTATAATAATCCAAGAAAAATAATCATTTGATTGTTATTATCATCAACCCAAACTTAAATCACGTTTTAAAGTCAACATTAAAAGTGTTTTTGTTTGTTATGTACATGTCATTGTAGCTGTTGCCATTCATCACTACTTAACAGCCTACTTCAAACTTTTTAGGTCATTCAGTAAAGGGTTATTATTCTCTCTTTAAAAATACAATCAATTTTAGTTTCTTTTTTTCCATTTTCTGAACCGCTAAACCTCTCAAGGGTCAGCAAATCGCAGGGCACAAGGAGACAGACACCCATTCACGCTCATACTCATACCTGAGGGCAATTTAGAGTGTTCAATCAGCCTAGCCTACATGTTTTGGGCCGTGGGGGGAAACCGGGGTACCCAGGGAAAACCCACGCAAGAAACTCCACACAGTGAGGACCCGCCTGGGATTGAACCCTCGAGCCCAGTAATGTGAGGCCGACGCAACAACCATTCTTCACCAAATTTCTTTTTTTTATTAAAAATTCAAAGACAAAAAAGAATATGTATTTGGTTTTCTTAAATAAAAATGATAAAACTATATATACCATGAGATAAGACAACATAGAGTAAAGTCGAGGAATACCTACTGGGGTCTACATGACTCCACATATTAGGGCCACATATTTACTATTTTCTATTTATTCTGAATTACCCACAATATTCACTTTCACCATTAAGTGTTAATGAACTGGAATGAAAGTAAAAAGTAAAAGTGAACCTAATGTAGACAAAAGTAATAAGCTACTTTTTCTTAAAATGACCAATGACAGTCTTGAGCATTTCTCCTGGTTTGTTGTCGCCGTCTAACGGTCAAACGAGGTACTACAATTGGCACACATTGAAAGAGTACTTATTTAGTTATTTTTTTTAAAAACAGCCCAGCACAGTACAGGTGTGGCACAACACAGAGGCCTCGTGGTTACCCTCAGTCATATTCCTGAGGTTCTGGGTTCAAATCCTCCTGTGGAAGTTTGCATGTTGGTGGATTCTCCAATTTCCTAGAGCATTCTCAAAATGTGTATTAACTTCATTCATCAATCATTCATTTATCTTCCATCCTCGAAAGGGTTGCGGGGGTCGCTGGAGCCTAACCCAACTGTCTTTGGGTGAAAGGCAAACTACACCCCTAGACTGGTTGCCACTAAATCATAGGCCACACAGAGAGACAGACAACCACTCACACTGCCACCGAGTGGGAATCGAACAAATTCTGCCCCCACCAAAGTCAGGCGGAACAATCACTACATCATCGGGTGGCGTGTTACCTTCATTAAAGAGAAACCATTGTTCATAGTATTCATAAAAGGCTTTTCTCAGCATACTAGACGAGCCAGTATACCTCTAACTTTTCAGGCTTGACACATTTCAGTGACTCATCTAAACTGTTTTCTTCACCAAAACGGCATTGTGGGAAATGTTCCTTACTCCTGAAGACCAACGCATTAAGATATGAACTGTCTGGTGATCATCTTTCTGTACCAGTAGCCGACATGACCTATATCAACTATAGCGCCTCCAATTTTAGACGCAGGTGACAGACTAACTTGACCATGTCAATCGTGATCCAATGTATACAGTATACAGGTCAACATTATTTGAATATTTATATATCCTTGTAAGGGTTGTTGGGGTTGCTGGAGCTTATCCCAGATGACTTCGGCCGAAAGGCAAACTACACCCTAGACTGGTCGGCAATCACCTGTTGGGCACAAAAAGAGGCAGATGACCATTCGCAGTCACAATCATACAACCACCAACAGGAATCGAGCCCACGCCTGCCCACACTGAAGCCAAGCAAGTGAACCACCACACTAGAGGTAAGATCTTGAGCCCAAGCCCGAACCCGTCCGAAATCCGGGTCGGGCCTAAAATGTCAATCATTACTTTGGGTTCGGGTCGGATCTCGATGAAAAAAAAAGTATACTAAAACGATGTGTGGATACTAAACTAAGGAATAAAATAAATATATGAATAAAATAAATAATTTGGAATTTTGGATAAAATATAGACGCCGTTGTAACGTACGTAATTGCAATTGGAGGCGGAGCCCTAGAGCCACAGCATGCTCTGTGCACGTCACGTGAACGCCGCAAGATGTTAAGGATAAACTAAAGACAGGAAAACTAAAAAAACATTGATTGTTGAATATGGTAGAGAAACTTGCGTTGGCTTCACTGAATGTAGTCAATGTGGCGCTTTGCTCTCATTTCAACAGTTGATATTGACAAACATCTCTATTATCATATAAAATATGTTAATGTTTATACAGTGTTGTTGTTACAAAAGACAGGCTTTAATATGTTATCATAAATCACGCCTCCTCCTCATTTTCAACTCCGAAATGATTCTTAATTCCTCTCAATCCTCCCATCACTGAATGTACTGAACTCAAAATAGCACCTCTTGCTATTTTCATTCATCATATGATCGCACGGAGTCTCAAAAGTATGGTTATGCAATTCGGCTCATAAAACTGGAAGATTTAAGGTGCGCAAGGCCTGGACCATAAGAAGTAAACAAGTAGAAATGCAAAATGCTCATAAATCATAACTTGGCCTAGTAACGATGCAGACAGGTCATGCGGATTCTTAGGCATGCAATGGCTACATGAGACAAGAAGGCTGATACAGAGATGTTAAATGCCATCACTCTAGGTCATGACCTATTAACTATATTTAGTCTGCAATGAAAGTACTATTCTTCTCCCTTGAATTTCACTCGCAGATCAGATTTTGAGCATATTTTTGGGTATAAACGATCATATTATTGGTATGTGAAATATACACAGTATAATGACAACATCAGGATATTGAAGTACACACTCAGTAAAGCAGCTAATGATCTAAATAAGAAATACCTAACCTCAACCAGATTGAGCAGGGTTATCGATTGAATACAAATTGAACAGTAAAACGTATATTGTCTTTTTTGATCTTTGATCTTTATAACACTCGTTGATTCAAGTGAATCATGCCAGAAAAACTACAATTCTTTATAAAGAAATCAAACAATACATTTATAGGTTGCATTCAATGTACAGTCGGTCAATGGGGGTTTACCTACCTCGTTCCAATACGTATATTGCCTTTTTTATCTTTGTTCTTTATAATACTCGGTCATTCTAGTGAATCATGCCAGAAAAACAACAATTCTTTATAAAGAAATCAAACAAATTATTTATAGGTTGCATTCAATATACAGTCGGTCAAAGGGGGTCTACCTACCTCGTTCCAAATGTGGCCTTAACAGGAAGGGCGCAAACTCTGAGGGTCTTTAAACGCCCCACTGCTGGCCATTTGGGTCGAGGTGTGTCAAAGGACCTCAGCGTAGTTTGAGACGAGCTGTGTTCTTCTTAAACCTCTCTGGCTTATTAATTTACTTCATTTTCCTCTTTGCTCTGGCATGACTGTGACTCGGGGAATGACTCAAGGAATGACTTACTCCGAAATGAGGAGGCTTGTGTTATTTTTCTCAGGTAAGGAGGTGACTGTGATTTAACTAGCAAGACTGATGTCATGCCATGTTTGTAAATGATTGACAAATAATTATAGAAAATATTACTAAAATAATCTTGATTAACAAATTTACAGATTTTTAAAATTGTATTTTTTTAACCCTTACAAGGCCCTCATTTAACTCATTTGCTGCCATCAACGGCGGTGGACGTCCAAACCATTTTGACTGGGAGGGGCAAATGAACGAACGTCCTTGTCAAAAGCCCAACTCGTCAGAACACCAGGATTTCCGGTTTAAATGAATAAATAAATCATTAACAAAATAACATAATAATAAATACTTTTTTAATGACAACAAATAGTCACTTAACCCATAACAGGCCAAAGTTCTTAGGTTTCCCCCAAAAAATAAGGACCAAAAATAGTCACTTGCTCTCTAATTGATTAAATTCCCAACTTTTCTGTTCACTGTATTACAATCACTGTCCCTGAAAAGGTGAAATGTGTTTTCAGCATTTAAAACCTCTATTAGTATGTTTCATTATTGAGATTTTGGATTATCCCTTATAAAGGAAAATATTCAACAGAACTCTCATTCATATTATAAAATGTTGAAAAGCTTTCCTTACATGTGTATGCCGTTTTTTTTGAATTGGCAGGTGGCATTGAGACAGTGATAAAGTGATATATTGTTATATAACTAGCCTTCCTCTCCTTTCAGCTCTACTCAAGGGCAGAAAAATTCTCTTCAAGGACTTGTTACACAAACTGTCACCCTATCAGCCACTTCACCAGCAGTAAGTTGCTATAAAGAAAATATGGAAAAATGTTGGAAAAATATGAAGTGAATAAATCTAATGTCCTCTCACTTGAAGCCAGAACACTCGGAAGATTCCTCGGCCATGGAACAAAAAACGGGACAAGGCGGCGGACAGAGACACCGTGGTGAGCCCGATGCGACATGTTTTGGCTTATATTGACAGGAAATTAAACAAAAACTGACCTTCTTCTTGACCTTTTTGTGTATATTCCTTCTCAGGGCACAGAAAAGTCCCAGCCCTCCTTGTGAGTAAATTTATTTCTGTAAAATTTGGTATATATTGAGAACACTAGTAGATAAACGAGGCCTACAAATGATTAAAAAATAAAATAAATCATTGATAAGTCACTGCCTCATATGACACACAAATGCAAAATGGAAAAAGGAAAACTGGTGTTGCATTTGAATGTGTGTGGTTTTCAAGATTGAATTAATGGAAAATATATGTACAGAAAACAGATTTGGTGAGTTTAAGAGAAGCCAAAAAAAGATATGAATTTGACCATATTTATCTTTTTTTACACGAATAAATAATCTTTGTGTTCATGTTTATTTCATTTTATTTAGTTTTTTAGTTAGTGCTTTGAGAAAAGAATAAAAATGCATTTATGCGTGTGTTTTCAGGATGAACCCTTCTGACTTTGATTACCTCAAAGTTATTGGCAAAGGGAGTTTTGGAAAGGTAGTTTTTCTTTCCATTTTACATATATATATATTTTTAAGTTACTTGTGTCATTTTCATATGGTTTCCAATCTCCATTTTATGAATTAGGTACTGCTGGCCAGACACGGAAAACAAGGAGGCTATTATGCTGTAAAAGTGCTACGCAAACACACCATTGTTATGAGGAAAGAGGTAAATCACCTGCTTGCCAACCTACCAACAATATGTTGTAACACTGTTTTAATCTGATTTGATTGCTTGTAGCAGCATCATGTGATGGTCGAGAGGAGCGTACTACTTAAAGGACTACAACATCCTTTTTTGGTGGGACTCCACTACGCCTTCCAGACACCCAACATGCTCTACTTTGTTGTGGACTACGTTAATGGAGGAGAGGTAAACATACACAACATTCCCATTCATTTTTCTATGCAAGAGGATTAGGGCCACTGAAGAAAAAAACAGGTGGCTAAGATTCTGACGGTTAAAAAACCCGACGTGAAAGTTCCGATTTTCAAATCAGAATCTGACTTTGTTCAATTAATTTTGGACCATTTCTTTTTCTCTTTCAGCTTTTCTACCATCTCCAGAAAGAGGGTTCATTTCCTGAAAGCAGGTCAGCTTTTTACTCTGCAGAAATGGCCATGGCGTTGGGCTACCTTCACTCGCTAGACATTGTCTACAGGTACATTTAGTTTTGGCTTTAACACATGAAAAGTGAGGGTAATGTGTGATGATAAGATATTCCTTTGTGTGTTTTTGTCTCAGAGATCTGAAGCCAGAGAACATTTTGCTAGACAGTGAGGGTCACGTAAAGCTTACTGACTTTGGACTATGCAAGGAAGGCGTAGCTGTAGGTGGGCGCATGCATACGTTCTGCGGCACCCCCGAGTACCTGGCTCCAGAGGTGCTGCAGGGTCACACGTACACTCCCGCAGTGGACTGGTGGGGACTTGGCAGCGTGCTTTTTGAAATGTTGTACGGACTGGTGAGTGCAGGAATATTTCATTTGTGTGTTGCTAAGACCTTCTTTTAAGATGAATATATATTGTTTTTTATTAATACTTTCTTATCTTTAGTGTTTCCCAACCACTCTAAATTATCTGCCAAGAAGTCATACATAGAGAAATGTTGTAATATTATGAGATTAAAGCAGTAATATTCGAGAATTAAGTCATACATGGTAGTATTACGAGATTAAAGTTGTTTTGTTGCTTATTTTTACGTCATGTCATCCAGATGTTTGGTTTCGCGGGCTTGAACTTTTGGTAATGTTAGGTCCGTGTGAACACAAAATTGCTTTTGGTGTAACATTAGGAGGTTGAAGTAATATTGGGATAAAAATATGCCCGCCATCCCTCCCACTTGGAATTGATTGGACATCTACCGGCATCAATTGCAGCTCATGAGTTAAAAAAAACAAAAAAACATTGGCACTGTAACTCCATTGGCCAAATAGCCAGGTATGCTAGTCAGTGTCTGAAGCCAAAAATTGTATCGTTGCAACACTAGATACGATCATTTGAAACCACAAACATATACTAGACTAGACTGGACACCCCTTGCACTATTTTTGTACCACATTTGACCCTTTTTTGTTGTCTCAGCCTCCATTTTACAGCCACAGCAAAGCAGAGATGTTTGAAAAGATACTCCACGCACCTCTTCACCTCCGTAGCGGACCATCTGAGGCGGCCTGTTCACTCTTAGAGGGCTTACTGGAGCGAGAGGTCTCCAAACGTTTGGGGGAAAGTCGCGACATAGTGAGAGCATAGTGCAGAAAAACAAGTGTATACGATACTTTAAATTCAGGTAAACATAGTGAGATGCAACTTTCATTTTCCTAGGAGGAGCTGCAGGAACATCCGTTCTTTGCTTCCATCAGCTGGGATGGCCTCCTGGCAAAGAAGGTCACAGCGCCTTTCATTCCCAATGTGGTAACTGTCCAACTATATACACTATGTTTTGAACATACTGCATCATGTGGATCTTGAATTTCCTCTTTTTAAAGACCAGTCCTTGCGACATCAGCTACATCGACCCCGAGTTCACGTTAGAGCCCGTGCCTGCCTCCATGAATGACAGGTGCTCCGATGGTGGGAGGACTGAAACCTTCTTAGGGTTTTCCTACATGAAGACTGCATAATCTGATTTCACCAAATGGCAGCGATTGTATAAAGTATTTATTTTCTATGCAATAAATGTAAATCTATTTCCACATGTATAAATGTTGTTCACTTGTATGAGTGTTATTTTTATTTTACTGGTTGTCCGTCTGCCTGGAGACCATTCCAGACTCCAGCTCTTTGAAATGAAATATTCTAATAAAAAAAAGTATGTTTAATGTGTTTGAACTATATTATAAACTTTTAAACACAATGTTTGCCAATGGGTAAACCATACATCTAGGTCCAGATCTCTAAAACCTATTCACCTCAAAAGGATTTTCATCCAAATGTTGCAAATAATGGTTTCGTACATTACATGTAATTCCTAAATGGTAAATATCATTTTTTGAGGGTGAAACCTTTTTTTAAAAGCTAAAAAAATTACTCTTTAGTTAAATCATAGTTTTTTTTATTTTCAGTCACATTGTGGTACAGGCAAAAGTCATTGTACAAATACATCTGAATCTAAATGTATCATGTAGAAGAATAAAAGGCCAGACGATTTACAGTAATAATGGCACATTTATGTCTTAGCAAATATTCAGCATTATAAAACTGAGCAACATATATTTCTGTATTTAGTGTTTAGTGATTTTTCAGTTGTGAATTCACAGTGCATAATTACATCGATCAAAATATAAAAAAATACAGTTTAATACACCTATGACACAACTGTAAATGCAGTATATGTTATTCTTAAATAAGTGAAATATTCAATCACCAGGTGAGATTATTTCTAAGTATAAAACCACAAAGTAGGATCATCCCCATTAAAACTACCACAATACAATAAGTGTATATGTATTAAATATGACGGCTATAAGCATGTCAAAAGACTGCACAAGAAATAATGCCACTTTTGATTTTTTTTTTTTGTCACCGCGAGCAACATTTGAATGGCACAGGAATTTCAGTGTGGAGAATCCATGCTGGTAAAATTTCAGAATTTATCTCCACCCTCACAATCATGAAAAAGTGCAAATTTAGTCAAAGTTGGCCTTGAAGGAGGTAAGCGCGCCACAGGATATTGCACTTTAAAAACAAATCTCATACATTATTACAGAACCAATTAGATCCCATTGTATTGGTTAACTTGATCCAACAAAGCGTAAATTTCTGATATTTTTTAAATGACAAAGGTAACATAACTTCGGTCATTCTGGCATGCAAAGTGAGCAATCAGCTGACCATTGCAAATCATCAGAAGCAAGCCGCCACCTGTCGAACAATTAAATAATAAATTAATAAAACTCTTCCATGCAGTTGGTAAATTCTGATTAGGGAGTTCATCTCACCTAAAGCCAACCACCACTGCCATGTTAGGGGAAACTCCAGCATCACTGCAATGTGAAATATACATTCAATATCATGTTTAGTCCTCAAAATGGACTGGATGTATATCACCGTCAATGGCAGCCAATGAGTAAAATAAAAACAATTCAAATACCTGGTCTTTTGTTAACCCGATTCTTATCTTGTGACTCACCAAGGCTGGTGATGAAGATATGTAAAAGTGTGACAGTGAAGGCATAGTCCCACACCCTTTTCTTCACAACGGCAGCAAACAGCAAACCACAGAAGAAGTAAGTGAACTCCAAGGACAGCAAGTTGACTGACAAAAAGGAAAGAAAAACATGAGCAGACATACCAGTCCTCTGTCATCATGATGTCTTCAATGTGCTCACCGAGGTACTTCGAAGTGGAGTCCTCCAGATTTGTTTTGAAGTCAAAAGGTATTCGGCCATCAAAGTTATCTAACCTGCATTGAGTTTGAACTGGATTATTCATTTATTTTCCGAACCGATTTATTCTCATTTGGCTCGCGGGGGTGCTGAAGCCTATCCCAGCTGACTCTGGGCCAGAGGCGGGGGACACCCTGAATCGGTGGCCAGCCAATCGCAGGCCACGGGGAGACGAAGAACAATTCACACTCACATCCATAACTGGGGGCAATTTAGAGCATCCAATCAGCCTACCATGCATGTTTTTTAAATGTGTGAGGAAATTGGAGTACCCGGAGAATTCCCATGCAGGCCTGGGGAGGACATGCAAACTCCACACAGGTGGACCGACCTGGATTCGAATCCAGGACCCCAGAGCTGTGAGGCCGACACACTAACCACTCGATCCTCCGGACCGCATTTTGCACTTTGTTCATTATGGTAGCATAGATGGTAGATGAGATAGACTACCATGTAATATAATATGTAATACATACAATAATACAATTCCTTATTTTCGTCAGTACTTCTTACCCGAAAGCACCGAAACAAACACTGCCAATCATGTAAAAGAGAGCGTAGAAGATGAGCAGGCATAGCAGGAGGTTGAACAATATGATCTGTTAGGGTTGAAAAAGAGATGTTGCTCGGTTAATATACAGTAGTAATGTATTCAAATTGACAGGAGGAAACTTGTTTTGATATGTCAGCCCCTGTAGTGCCACATCTACAAATTAAACGCACATAAAATAAAATCATAACAGATTGTCGAGAGGGCTGCAATCAGTGGCGGGCGTCAGGGCCTTCTCTGCTGGCCTAAGAAATATCTGAATCATATATTATATTTTGTCCATCAATACTTATTAAATAATTCCAAATGGTCTGTTAGCTTCCTTTCCCCCTGGTTGCACTGCTTCCAGATGTGTTTTCATATTGAAGCATTTAACCAATCACATTTCAGCCATTATTTGTTCCCAGGGTCAGAAATCTGCCTCAAAGCCTTCACAATCAGTTCTGCGGGCTCTGCCGCTTTAAACAAGCGTCGATAAGACTGTTGCTTAAACCAATCAGATTTCGAGTTGGCAACACCACAATGTATTGTCGCGGGCGTAGGGATACGTCATTGCCTTATTGCAGGCGGAGGGATACGTCATCGCTTTCACCAACTATGAGGCTAGTCATTAGCCAGAGCTACCAAACTGTATTTGGAGCGGGCTGCACAAACAAATATATTGTTGTGTTGATTTAAAGCCATTTTCAAGACGGACTATGCCAGAAATACGACAAGACAGGCTCGACTTTCAGCATTAGCTTCGATGGCGATAGAAAAGAAGGAAGAAAGAAAGGAGGATGGATATTGTATACAGTTAAAAATGATTTTTGGTGAGTAAAATATGGCTATATTCCTAAATAATATTTCAATTGTGGGCCAAGTTCTGATATCTGAAAAGCTCCAATGCTTGTATTTAATCACTAAGCACTGCAGTCGAGGTTTCATAGCCATAAAATAGTTTTTGAGGGTTGGATTGATTCATTGAAGGCGCTATGAGAAAATGCACAGACCGCCACTGGCTGCAATTAACCCCAGCACACAAATTCACACTCATCCAGCATTTTGACATACATTGACAAGCATCACCTGCTACAATGAACTTGTTCGATGCCATTGACGGCGCAATACGTCCAATCCATACAGGGAGGGCTGACATCGACCTCTCCCCGTCACAATAGAGAGAACAAATGGCAGACAAGCCCTAGTCTTGACAGCCATCTTTTTCCGATTAATGATGCGATTTAATTAAAAAAAAATGCTAGCATTCTGTGGTTATTTTACCTTCGAGTCGACCGCTTTGTTTTTGAATGCCATCTCATGGTGTCCTCGCGTCTACACAATGTTGCTAATCCGCCCACTCCTCATCCCCACCAACCCTCCTCATCCTCAATCCGACTCTGCGGTTCTCTACCGCCACCTACCGGCCAAGAATTGTCAAAAGCGAACGAGACCAAATGCTACTCGGCTGTTCTCTGCCGCCATCTAGCGGCCAGGAATCGTCAGAACCGAAAAAGAGCCGTCCGCTTCTCCCCTCTGCTCTTAAATGAACTCACCTCACACCAGAAATAGCAGTACCGGCCTTTGTTCTCTCAAAATCCGCCCTAAAGACACCATCATACGGCGAAAAAACACACAAAACAACGTGATGGGTTGTTTTTGAACATATGAACTAATCACTGCGATGCTAGAGGCTAAAGCGCATCGTTGCCATCTGCGGCCATTATGCACGATCGTGCGATTAAACGGGGACGTTTGGGGTGATTTGAAACCTGTTTCAAAGTAAACTGAACCAAAATAAAAGCGCGTGTGTGTTTTCTTTCGTTTCAAGACATAGTTGGACCCTAAGCGAAAGCTAGTAGCTGCACTCGGGTTACGTTTCGACCTGAACGCGTTGCGTAAGAATTACACGTCCTTGTTTCATTAATTACTTTCCTTTCTTTTGAGGATGTATTGTATAAAAAAAATAACAAAATACATGATCGCGTTTCATCCGCTTTTTATACACACGCATCCATCGCACCGCACACATGTGCCGTCCACGCGTAGCTAAAAGACAATAACCAGGAGAGCTATAGCTGCATCAAAAGGTCGGATTCCAATGCATGATCGTACAATCGGTGGCAATAATGTGGAGGTGATGTCGAATAAAATACGAGGGGACTGTCGTTAACGTAGTGTTAACGGCAGATAATGCGAATAAGCAACCGCCAGCAGCTCGCTCCGGTCGACCGGTTGCTCGTGTGGAACGACGCCGGCCAAAGTGTCTCCTCGGCGGGCTGTGTCACGAGCGCTCAGCGGTCAAAGCGGATGGAAAAGTGCGCGTGTGTTCTATTGACCACCGATCGTAAAGTGAACTTTTTTTCCTCCTCCAGGACAAACTTGTCAGAGCAGCGCATCTTCCGCGCATGCGCAGCTTCCCCAGCTCCAAATAAGAGTTAAAAGAGAAACGAGGTGAGTTCCACATTTTTGTTTAAAACACAAAAGCTTCACGTGTGGTGATTTATTGGAAGTTAGGATCCTTTTGTTTAAATAACATCCTGTGTTATTTCACCCCGCGGGCGTCATTTTAACCACTCCGGTTTGTGAAACGGTGAGAATAAATCGTTTTTCAAGTTTCTATTGAAGAATTTAATCAGGTAACATGTCGAATATGATGCCACTTCCGCAGCGTTATTATCATTCTAAATGCTTATGTGTACTACGTGCTAAGGTGATTTTGCCATTGTTATTAACCGGGAAACTTCTTTATTACGGCTCGCCCTTAGATGGCTGCAGCCAATGCCGATGCTAATGCTAGTCAGAGCGTAGCTAGCTGACAGCTTAGCTTTGTGTCGGCGCTAAGCTAGCCGAGCTGCCGCTGACATTCCGTGACAACAAAGTGAATAAAATAAGCGAGGCGACGCAAAACAAGCCGCCGGAAAATTACCAGGCGAAGCACGGTTCTTGTTCGACCCACCCACCCGGCTCGTGTGTGTTGTTTCGTGGCATAACTTGAGTAATTGACATAGTTTAAAACGTGTTGGTTGGCCTCCCCTCTCCCCGACCCCCCTTTTCTCCGCCATTTTGTACCAATACGAATGCTAATCACGGGGCGCTCTTGCCTCCACTTTTATTTGTGGCAGAATTTCCCCAACAAAAAAAAAATCTCAAGCTGCCGTCTACAAAGTCAAACTTAACCCCCAAGCACCGGCCTGGCCGTGTTAGTTACTTTCCCCCATTTTACGGCCCTTAAACTGCACCAAAACATCATCTTATTCCCAGCCTTGACACTGCGTCAGGACTAAAACGTTATATCGCAATCGAAATTGGATTAAAACGATGACAAGTTGAGCCTGCCGGCGTGGAAAGCGGCGTTCTTATGGAAAGTGTTAAACAAACCGTGCCGTCGCTTGTTTACGCGAAGGCAAACGGCAGTCTTTAAGAAATACTGTTAAAACGGAGAAAAGAGGAAATTATGTGCTTAACTCTAAATCGGTAGCCGTTTTCTTGTGCTTGCCAATAAACGGGGAGTTGCTTTGCCCCAATGGGCCGCTTTGTCAACACAATTCCCCGTTATTTGGCCATCAAAAAGAGTCTTATTAGTGAGTGTTTTGTGGGGAATCCAAGTGCATGGTGGATCCCTGCGAGCCATCACACAGTCGCCATCTAGCGGTGATGTTGAAAATCGCTGTTTACAAGTGCAGGTAGCGTTTGGATAGGAAGCCAATGCGGACACAGACTATCAAGTCGGTGGTTTAAAAAAATGCACATCGTAAAAGGGTGAACTGTATATTGTTGCATATGGGCACACTTTTTAAACACGTATTCCTAATATGTTTTTCCTGCAATAATTCCCAGATCTGGAATGGCTGACACGCCACCCAACGACGGTCCCTCACAAGGCGCCGAGTTTGACATGATGGGCGCACTGGACTGGAAGGATGGTATTGCCACGTTGCCAGGAAGTGACATCAGGGTACAACTAATTAATTTGGTCGCGTTTATTTTGAGGACTACTTGTCAAATATGGGTGATATGTACCCCCATCTAAAAAGAAACATTTTAGGCTCTTTGAATAACAAGATGTCTGCAATATTTGGTGACCGGAGAGATGGACCTCATTCTAAATTTAAATGAAATTTTCCTTTTTCTTTTGGGAGCTGCACATTGGCTTATTGGATTTTGATCTGAACAGTATTTGGCTGTTCGGAAATAAGTTAAAGCAAAAGACAACACCTAATATGAATTACCATGTGAGAGACATTTGCAAATAGTATTGAAGGATGTACCGTAATTTTTGGCCTATAAGTTGCACCCGCCAATTATTGCACAATAAAGAGGAAAAAAGTACATAAAAGTCACACTGGAGTGAGTATAAATTGCATTTTAGGGAGGGCATTTTTTTATTTGTCAGAAAGCAAGAACAAACATACTTTAACATAAAAATAGTTACATGGAGAACGGCAGGCTAAATAGGCACCTGTTAATGTAACATTTAGACTTTTTTTTGAATAACTATAGCATGTAAAACAGGCTTTCATAGTCAAAGAGAGAAAAAAAACCCAAAAGTCCCACTTGAGTAATAGTCCCATGCTCGGTGAAAAAGAGTACGACTCATAGTCCGGAAAATACGGTAAACTACGCATTTGTCAGTGGTCTAATAATGAAAAAATATTTAAAATTATTTTTTTGCTTAAGACCGCAGCAAACGTGATGTTGGGTCGCCACATGTACAACATAGAAACGCTGATAAATTTGAAACTTTATTGTACACATAAGTGAGTCGCTATGAAAATAGCTATTGTGGATAGCCAATGACTGATGAGTAGGCTGAGATACTCACATTTGACTGGCTAAAATAGTATACTGGCTTTTAAAAATGTCACAAAACGGCTACTTTGCCGACTTCTGGGAAATAATTGATTTTATTAAATTTTACTCCACTATTGCATGTTGGAAAAATCCAATTTTGTGTGTGTATTTTTTTAAAAACTTTATTAAACAGGATTATTTCTGATGTCATATCCTTGGCGTTTCACCTAAAAAAAACTGTTTAAGGAATAGAGATCTTTTTTTCAGATTGAATGTTCACATACTCTAAGTAATGGACACATCATTGAAATATTTGTTGTTATCTGACGGTAACTCAATTCCTGCCATTGACAACAAAATATGTCCAATTTATTGAATTGGATTATTGGCTGTGAACGTCCAATCCTTTTTAACTGGGAGGCCTGAGACCATTCATCGAGCGCCATCCTGACAGCCGACGAGTGGAACTCATCTTTAGAGCTGTCTTCACTCAATTTACTAATCGGAATTGTTTTCTTTTGTGTTCTTAGTTTCGCATGACAGAGTTCGGCACCCTTGAGATCGTGACAGATGTCGAAGTTAAAGGGCCGCAGCCGCCACCTAAACGGGACGCCTTGGACCCGGTGTCATCTCAAAGTCCTACTCCTCCTCCAGAATGCCAGTCACAGACAGAAAAAGAACCGCCGCCGGCAAGTAACATTCCAGCGACGTCGTCTCAGGCAAAAGGTACTCTGATTTGTATGGAGTCAAATACAGCGTCGCTCTGTGAGCATTACCCATTCATTCCTTGCCGCATTCTTTGTCGCAGCCCCTGGTCCGGTTGTCTTGTCTTTGGAGGAGACCCCAACACTCGAAAGTCCCAAAGTCGAAGTTGGTCCGAGCGTGGAAGTTGGTCCTAGTGTGGAAGTTGCTCCCAGTGGAGAGCTGACTCAATGCAGAACTTGTGGTGGTCACGTTGCTCGGGACGCCCTCCTACAAGGAAAGTTTTGCAGTCCTAACTGTGCACAGCCTTCTAGTGGCAGGTACAAATCACATTTACACTTTTATTATTTATTATTTTCAGCGCTTTCAATTTTTTTGTTTGAATTTTCCATTCCTTTTTTATCTCAAGGTCATCGCCCGGGGAAGCCCGAGATTGTCCGACAACCGAAAGCGAGATCTTGGGTAAGCGTGTGCGTAAAAAGAGGAAAATCTTCATGGATTCTGGTGACGAGGAGGATGAAAACCATGAGGAAGCCGAGGTATGGAGTCTATCTGCATGTAAAAAAATGAAATAAAAAAAAAAGAGATCACTGTTGTTACCCTTTGTGTCTTTTTAATTTCGCTAGGAGAAAGCCAAGACGACCAAAGGCAAGAGAGGAGCCAAGATGGCCAAACTTGGTATGTCGATGTTATAACTATGTGAGGGTGAAGAGGGAGAGTCTAGAAATGATATTCATGAAATTATCTGTTAGTGTTTTTAAATTGTTGATATCATTTAATGTCGTCAGAAATGGAATTATGTGGTAAATTGATAAGTGTTTAGTCTATTCAACTCAAATTTGCAGAGTAGTTGATATGATGAGAAAAGAAAGCATCAGAGATCCCAGAGGTCAGAAATTTTGTCTTGGAGTGCTACTTAAATTTATTTTTAAGGTTATTACACTTTTTTAAATTAAATCAAATTAAAAAGTAGACATTTTCTCTCATCTTCATTTGAAAAGATGACTCATTATTCTCTTCATCTAAATGTTTATTTATTCTAAAACATTGATTCATTTTTTTTAAATGTTAATAATTTTCCATAATTGTTTTATTTGTCAATTTTAAGACTGTTATTGAGGCCTAACCAGTGTATATTTTATTCATTCTGAATGTCGTTTTTATTAACATTTTATTAATTTATATTTTGATTATTTAAAAAAAAGTGATTATAAAATAACTAGCAATAAAATTGTAAACATGATTAAAGCATTCTCAAATGGCCTAAAATGTGCTCTTCTTTATGACGTTAAGTTCTTGTTTTTTTTCTCTTAAATATCCAAAAATAATTCCGTACCCTGTTAAGAGTGAGAGTTGACTTTATATAAAGTATATAGTCTCGCATATTGCATTGAATTCCACTTATTTCAATTGAATTTCTTCGCTCTGTCTTCAGCTACAGCGCCACAGAATAAAAAGCGGGCATGGAGCTGGCCGGCTTTCCTGGAAGAGGAGCGAGCGATTGCCGCCCCAGTTAAACTTTTCAAGGAGGTACCCCTCCCTCATCTTTCATCAAGAAACATATTACAGCTCAACTTACTTGGGCCGCCGACCAATCGTTTGTCTTGGCCCCGCAGCATCAGTCATTACCTCAAAGCCGGAACAGTTTTAAGGTGGGGATGAAGCTGGAGGGACTGGACCCGTGCCACCCGTCCCTCTTTTGTGTGCTCACCGCAGCAGAGGTAAGGCGGAAAGCATTTGTTGAGCCTAGGCATAGAAACAGAAAATTGTCATTATACCAAAATATTGAGGATCTGTGGTCATGTTACTGAAATATTCACTTAGTGTGACGCCTGTTCAGTTCAAAACGAATGTCATTTTCCCTGTTGAAATCTGTATAACTGTTCATAGTACACTTTTTTTTGGTAGTACAGTGGTACCTCGAGATACGAGCTTAATTCGTTCCGGAACTGAGCTCGTATGTCAATATTCTCGTAACTCGAACGAATGTTTCCCATTGAAATGAACTAAAAACAAAACACTAAACTTAATTCTAATTTTGTTTTACATTTTTATACCATTCTTCCGGCCGGGTTGGCTCTATTTACCCCGCCTCCAACCTGACTTTTATCGATGGGCTGTTTGCTGTTGTATTCCCTTCAAAATATTCCGAAAATGATGCACACAAATGTCCTGACAATAGGATAACGCACGACCACTTGCCAACGAGAAGTAGTCTTGAATTAGCAATCGCTCCGCAAACGGGAGCTAACAGGCTAAGGGGGGGGAAAAACACTGAAAAAATGCAACGCTCCGCTCAGTGCTCGCAGAGACATTACAAAGAGGGAGTTGCGACCAGACATATTACACGAGGAGTTGCGGGGGAGAAAGCCAGTGCCCCTGATGTCCTTATGAGCAGCCAACGAGAAGTAATATATACTACTCGTATTAGCGATCGCTCCGGCATTTGCGCTTCGCCCAGTGCTCATAGATATCTGTTATACACGAAAGAGATGCGGCAAAAAAGACAGTGCGCTACAATGATAAACAGCCTCTCATGTCTTGGCCACCTGGCTTTCTCGTATCTCGAATTTTTTCTCGTATCTAGAGATAATTATTTGCTCGAAATGCTCATATGTTGGGGTGCTTGTATGTCGAGGTACCACTGTACTAGTTTCGCTTGCCGGGAGAGGCAAGGTAAGCCTGGCAACCCGCCAGGCTTATAAAGCACTGGGTTCATTTTTGTTCCTGCCTCGTAAAAAATACGCAAAAATGGTTCCTAGTGAAAAATATTACGTTTTGAAGCGTTTAAGGGGGATCCGAACACCTGATGCTGTCTTAAGGCTCATTTTGCTACTTTGGGAATTGTTGATGCGAGCGTGAAATCGACAGATCCAAGGCTATCGAGTCAGGCTTCACTTTGATGGCTACCCCGAGTGCTACGACTTCTGGGCCAACGCCGACTCGTGGGATTTGAAACCGGCAGGCTGGTGTGAGAAAAATGGCCACAAGCTATTGTTGCCCAAAGGTAACGGGATACACACTGTTTACAGTCTCACGTATGTGAATCGTGGCTTGGTTTGACATGCATTTGGTTGGTAGGTTGCAAGGACGGAGAATTCAACTGGAGCATGTACGTCAAGAACTGCAGAGGTCAGCTGGCCCCCAAGCACCTTTTCAAGAGCCTCAACACGGTGAGTATCAAGAGACGTCAGCATTTTTAAAAAATCTGCCCTTTTCACCCTGGGGGAATCTTATTTTCAGTCTGTGACTCCCTCCGGATTTCGGGCGGGCATGAAGCTGGAGGCGGTGGACAGGAAGAACCCGTCGCTGATCTGCGTGGCCACCATCGCCGCCGTGGTGGACAACAGGCTTCTCATTCACTTTGACAACTGGGACGACACGTATGATTACTGGTGAGCCCAAATGGCGGAGACACTTTCAAGGATTCCCTTTTTCAAATCGCTCTCTTTATCTCCTGTTGTGTTTGAAGGTGCGATGCCAGCAGTCCGTACATTCACCCGGTCGGCTACTGCGAAGAGGCCGAGCTCACGCTAACTACACCGGCTGGTAAGAGACGAGTGTTGAACAAATCATTCATAATCTGGCCACACTTTGAATGAAAGTTCTTTTTGCATTTGCCCATTGGGTGTCATTTAACATATCCCAAAAAGTGGAAAACTACTTTGAAATATATATACTAACATTACGGATTTACTATAAAAAAGAAGAGTAAATATATTGTACAGTAGTTAAATATGTCTTTGTCAATACCCCCTCAACAAATATATATGTATATGATATTTGAATACTTATTTTAGCCTCTAAAAATATTACAAATGCATGTGGATACTAAGTTCACAACAATTTACTTGGAAGTAAAAGCTACAAGAAGTAATTCTGCATCCCTGAATTCACATATTGACCTTGAGTCAAGATTTTTGTGTCTGTATTTTGTTGCTGGAAAAAAATCTGTGTTAAAATTTCAATGCAAAAAAAAAAAAAAAATCAAACTCACGTTTTCTCATATACCACGAACAGAATATAAGCAACCTAAGAGTTTCTCCTGGGAGAAATATCTGGAAGTGACGGGAACGCAGGCCGCTCCCGCTCGGGCCTTTAAACCGGTAAGTTGCACAAAAACAGAGAGACAGAGAGAAAATTGAAGTCTTTTAGTTATCTCATAGTACAGAAAATACGGTGATATAATGAAAACCTTATTTATTTAAATGTGTTTCTAGTCTCACACTATAAACCAGGGCGCTCACACTTTTTTGCTCCAAAATCTACTTTCCAATGAGCCAACCTCCCGCGATTTACTTTGTTGTTAGGGTTACAATTCAGGGGTGGGCAAAGTGGTCCTGCAGATGCAGCTTTTTTGTGCAATACACTTTAACCAACGACTGCAATCCACTGATTACACTTGCAGAACTGACTTACTGTACGGATCTTATCTTTTTGACAGGGCACTCACAAAACTCAGCAGTTATGTCATGATTAGATTAGATAACTTTATTCATCCCGTATTTCATTCCCAGGAAATTTCATTGTCACAGTAGCAAGAGGGTGAGAATACAGACACAGGAAAATGCATTTTAGACATAAATAAATAGTTTAATTAATAAATAAATATATAAATCAATAATAATAGAAATATATTGATAAATATCGATAAAATATATATAATATAATAAAAATAAAATGATAATACCTCACATGAATGTACCTCGTGCAAATGTGTAGCAGAGGATCAGTACCTATTCTAAATTTGCTACTATATCATCTTGCAGAGACCTTCACACGGCTTCCAGGTGGGGATGAAGGTGGAAGCCGTGGACAGAAGGAACCCCATGCTTATCCGTGTCGCCACCATCGCAGACTTTGACGACCACCGGCTCAAGGTATACAAAACAGACGCGACTTAACCGGGCCTTAAGTTAAAAACGTAAAGCTTCCTTTCATCAAAGATCCACTTTGACGGCTGGAGTCTCGAGTACGACTTCTGGGTGGAGACCGACTGCCCCGACCTGCACCCCGTAGGCTGGTGTCAAAAAACGGGGCACTCCCTCCAGCACCCCAACAGTGAGACACTTGATGCTGTTTTTTTAATGGATATAACAACATTCTTTTACCTTTATCTCTCAACTCATGACCTCATTTGTGTGCTCCCAGGTGTTAATGAGGCAAGTCCTCCAGGACAGGGATGCCCCACCCCAGGATGCAACGGCGTAGGCCACATCAGGGGGCCGCGTTACGGGACGCATTACACGTGCGTATGCTGTCCCCTTCTTTTTTTTTTTCTCCATCCCTTTGGATCATTCCTTCTCAAATGAAGTTTTCTGTGCAGTCAGGTGAGCTGTCCTTACTCTGAAATGAATATGAACAAAGACAGCTTGCTCCCCGACCGCCTGGGTGGCGAGAAACCCCTAACTCTGGGGGGCCCGCTCCCCCGCGGGCGTCGGCCTGAACCCAACGCGCTCGCCGCCACGCAACCCGCGGCCACACCGGAACGAACGGAGTCGGCCGACAGCGCCCCCGCCAGGTTCGACGTGAACACGAAACGGCAACGCGCTCAGTCACCTTACAGTTGCTCGTTCGTTGCTAGGAAACCAGCAGAGGCGGAGACCGAGCTCCCGGCACACAGCGGTCCGATAGAACCGATGGGAGGAGCCGGCGAGCAGCAACAGAACGGAACCAGACTCAAACGGTTAGAAAAAAAAGTCACTTCACTTCACAAAAGCAAAAAAAAACACAATGAGTTCTAAATTGTAACCTTTTGTTCCTTCAGGATTGCACCTGTTCCCAAATATCTCAAAATGCACTACGTGAAAGAAGAGGCTGCTGACGGCAAAGGTGCGCGACTGTTAACGTCGTTAATCTTAATGTTCATGGCGAAGCCTAATGTGAAGATAATTTGCGCCACTTAACTCACTATAAGTTAGGCAGTAGATGCAGCTGGTTGGTCGTGGTTTATTTTAAATTTGTTTACATTATCAATCAATATTGTCATTTTTATGACGGAGTTCACGATAAATGAATCAAATATGAAATATCGAATATCAAATGCACTGAGGTTATAGTCCACCTTCTCCCTTTCTCAATTTAATAATCAGTCCGTCATATTTCAAAAGAAATTAAGTAAATCACCATCCAAAGTAGAATGAAAAAAGTTCATTTTTAATCATTATTTCTACATATTTTGAATGAATGTGGTGTCACGCCACTCCCTCGGCAGGTGCCTCCGACGCCATCTCCCTCCAGAAAGCCCTCCACGAGTCGGTGTTCTCCCCGGGGCCCTCCGCCGCGCCCCACCGGGTGGCGCTGTGCTGGGACAAACACTGTCAGCTGCTTCCCGAAGTCCTGGGTCTCAGCGCCAAGAGGGTGGCCGGATGGAGCACGGAAGAGGTGATGCGACGCGTTCAAACGCTGGCTGGGGGCGGGGCCAGCGCGACCTCACCTTTTTCATTTGTCTCTCCACCAGGTGGTCACATTTGTTAAAGGGCTCCCCGGGTGCAAAGAACATGCCGCCACCTTTAAAACGGAGGTAAGGTTCTCCACAAACATGCTTTGTTGAGTTGGGCAGCAGCGCTCCAGGGCTTTTTTTCCCCCTACGTTTCCAGCAAATCGACGGAGAGGCCTTTCTGCTGCTCACCCAATCGGACATCGTCAAGATCCTGTCCATCAAGTTGGGCCCCGCCCTTAAGATTTACAACTCCATCCTCATGTTCAAGAGTGCCGATGAGGAATAACCACGTTTTTTTTGAGGGGCGGAGTGGCAGATTCAAAATGGAACTTTTGTCTTTCCAGCTTGCCCCGCCCCTCTTAAATTTGGACTTTATATTTTTTATTATAAAGTTAAGGGGGCCATTTGTTTGTAACTCTGTACATAAGGTGCCGTGGAGGTTGTTCATTCATTCAACATTTCAAGGCTTACTGGAGCCAGCAATCATACCGCCTGCCACCAATGGGAATCGAGCCCACGATGGCCCGCACTCAAGTCGGGTGAGCGAACATCATCAGGCACCTTCATGGAAGTTGTATTGGTTGAAAATGCCCAGATAAGTCGCCGTTTCTCATTGTTTTGATGGCACATGAATGTTTAAAAAAAGAAAACCTGCTCATTGTAAATATAATGCAGTTCTATGGGGATTTACTCCCACCAAAACAAGTCTTTTCAAGGCCTCGAATGTGTACATCAGTGAGTGTTTATATGCAAACAGCTTTATATTTATGGCTTGAACGCTTAATGGTACGCTGGCTGTCAAAGTACAGCTTTAAAAAAATAAGAACTATAAATAAAAGGTGGCATCAACTTTTGAACAGCTTAACTTCGGTCCAGTCAAAATTATGATCTGTTTTTTTTCATTTCACTTTCTGAACCGCTTTAACCTCATTAGGATCGCACGGGGTGCTGGATCATATCCCAGCTGACTTTGGGCCAGAGGCAGGGGACACCCTGGATCGGTGGCCAGCCAATCGCAGGGCACAAGGAGACAAAGGACAACCATTCACGCTCACACTCATACCTAGGGGCAATTTAGAGTGTCCAATCAGCCTACCATGCATGTTTTTGGAATGTGGGAGGAAACTGGAATACCCGGAGGAAACCCACGCAGGCCCGGGGAGAACATGCAAAGTCCATACAGATGGACAAACCTGGATTTGAACCCAGGACCCCAAAACTCTTAGGCCAACACGCTAACCACTCAATTGCTGGGCCGCCATAAGTCAATGCTTTATTTACTATTTAAATACAAGTTAAGAAAAACTAAACAGTAGAATCTTTTGCAACCCAAGAGAAAAAACAACTATTAACAGTCAATGCGCCAAAAGGTCCAGTTCATTGAGCTCCCCTCAGGAAGCGGGCCGTCATGATTAAACGCCTCAGTCGGACGTCTCGCTGAGCATCCTGTTAAAGCAGAGGACCGCCGGCTGCGATGCTAGGTTCTGGATGCTGTAGGCGTGGCCTGTTTCCATTGGGCAGAAGGGAGAGAGGCCAGATGACAATGTGAGCAATCAGATTGACCGCTACAGTAACGCTTTGCCCACCGCTTCTTACCACAAGGGACCATGAAGAAATTGCCCGCGTGCACGCTGTACTCATTGCAGTCCACGTTGACCTTAACCGAGCTTGTTAGCAGGAAAAAAACCTTGACAAGCAATCAAAAGACATGTTTGTGAGCATGTTTTCTTGACAACCTCAAATATTTGCACCCTTTTGAATTCCTAATGGAGTCCCCGAGTTTCGTTCCGGCGCTGATGACGCCAGTTAAATTTCCGCGCAAGTCAGAATTAGAATTTGTATAAAGAGTATGACATTTCCTTTAGCACAGCTCTATCTAGTACTACAAAAACTACTACTACTACTACTACAACAACTATTCTTTTACTAATTTTACTCTATCTGGAAATATTGTAACTGTAATATCTTTTGGCCAAACCTTATCTATATATACACACACAAAATTCATACAAAAAAATGGGAAACTGACTAATTTTAAAGGTTTTAGTTGGTAGTTGTGTGAGGACTGTGGAACAAATTAGAATTTACATATAAAGTACTGCTCTACTTAGGAAATTTTCAAGTTAGGAAAAACGTTTTGATTTCCAATTAATTTCGTAAGTAGAGGTACGACTGTATTTGCCCTTTCCTGCAGGTTAAAAAAAACGAAAATGGACCAGTTTGTGGAGCGTGATTATTTCCCTAAACTGGCGTTAACTTTAAAATATTTTTGGGGCATCCATTTTAAAAAAAAAAGTCAAAATATGAAGATTCTGACCGTGTTGGCGCTGTGGTCCACCCAAAGAGGTTTCTTCATAAAGGAGCCCAGCAGTATTTTCCCGAGGGAGCTGTTCCTGTCGTGCATATCCTCGGCGATGCCCATGACTCGCCGTTTGTGGAAGTACCAGTCAAAGTGGTCTGGGGTGATGACGTCCAAATCTGGCGAGTAGAAAAGCCCCGGTTACCTGGACGGATTTTCAAAGTGCCCAGAGCGCTGTTCGGACTTTTACCCTGGTTATCGTTTCCCTTTATCGTAGTGGGAAAAAGAAACTGGAGCCACACGGCCAGGTTGGCCTCGTCAGTGGCCCGCAGGCTGCACGGCTTGAGGGGGGACGCGCACAGATCGGCGACGGAGAGCTCGGCGTGAAAGTCTCTCGTCGAGGGAAGGTCTGGAATCAAAACACTCACCATCACCACTGCAATCAGTCACTCTGTCGCTCTGAGAACGGACTTACTTTCGTCGTCGTCGGGACATTCCAGGTCAATCAAGTGTGCCATACCGCTACGGAATCTTCTCAAAAAAGAGGAAAAAGGTGAGCCAAAAATTCCCCAAGTTCATTTAGTGTGTTTTCCTTACGTATTCTCCGAAGGGTAGGTGGTGTCGCGCGGGCTGACTTCCGCCGCCACTCCGTCGCCTCGGGCGCCGTCCCAGTTGACGGGTATCGTGCGCTTGACGTGATTCACACTCTTGGCCGATTTTCGCGGCGCTCTGATTCGTTTGGTTTTGGTTTCCGTGACGGATTTGGCCTTTTTGGCACTCGGACTGGGACGGGGCGCAGCTGGCGTGCGGGCGGTGGCGCGGCATTCGCTGGGGAAGCTGCTTCGCCGTTTGTCTAATAGCCAACCTCCTGTGGGACTGGCCGGGGCGGGCTGACTGGATACTTTTTTCTTGCCAGTACGTTGGGATGCTTGACAGGGGGGAAAGAAGCCAACACAAATGCCACTTTATTAGTTGCTTCCAGTTGTCCTTAAATGGAATAACTGCTGCAATTAACAGCAATAGATAAGTCGAATCTGTTTGAGCATGCAACTCCATGTTTTGAAATACTGTATGACTACTAATTTTTGCACTAAAGTTTGATTCGAAGAAAATTGGGAATCAAATTGAAAAATCGAAGTATTAACCAGTAAAATCGTTTGTCACTTTTGTACCTAGTACTTATTAATGTGAGCACTTATTCATGTTGACTACTTCTTTGTTTTGGAATACTTATGTTGACTACTTACTTATTGTTGAATTTTTATTATGTTGACTACCTATTCATTGGTTACATTATTAATTTATCAGTTTGTTGTTTTTGTACCTAACTACTATAATTATTATTGTTATTCTTTGTTGTCATTTGTGCACTTCCCCACTTATTTATTTTGTTGACTACTCATTACTTATTTGTTTGTTGTTGTTATTTGTGCACTGCGTGGCTAAGCTTTAAATCTCATAATACTTGTATCATGACAATAAAAGCATTCAATTCAATTTAATACGGAAGAGCATATTCTACCTGCTTTGTGGCTGGGTTCTTTTTCCATGAAATCAAGAGGACTGAAAAGGTAAGGAGCAGAATCTTGATCTTCCATTTGTTCCGCTTCATGCGTGTTCCTATCATTGGCTGGGGTTTTCATCTGGGCCGCCAATCTCTCCTCCTTTTTGCTTGTGCTTTTGGACACTTTCTTAGCCTTGGCCGCTTCTTCGTGGTTCGCGTTGGGCTTTTTGACACGGGGTGCATTCTCTTTGGCCACGTTCTCAGGGCATCTCACCCACCACTCGCCGGGCGTTTTTCTTTTCCTTTTCCCCAGTAGTATTTGACAGTCTTCCAAGTGGGAGAGCCTGCTGGGAAAAGATCGAGGGCGTTGCTCGGTTGTTTCGGACGGCAAATCCTGGTCAGAGTTGGATTTCTTGATATCGTAAACTGTGGGACCAAAAATACATTAGTGACCACCGGGCAGAGCAATCCGATTTTTGCTAGCGCCATTTCAAGCTGACCACATCTGTTGCCATGCTATAAATGTGACCAGCATGTCATAAACAAGGGAACTAATCCACTGAAAGAGTCATTGAAACAAAATGGGGTTACCTGAAGGAGAGGCGTCATGTTTAGTAGGCTCCTGACTGCTGGGGTTCTGATCCTGTATCTTAATCCCTTTCGATTTTGCTTCCCAACTGCTGCTCTTTTCATTGTCTTTGCTCTTTTTTGAAAGCTTCTTTGTCCCTTTCTGTTTATTTGTTTGGCTGCCAGCTGCCTCTTTCAGTTCCTTGTTAACAATCTCGCGTGGACTCTGTTGGTTTTCATTGTCGGGGCCATCGAGATGCGCTCGCGGGCTTTTATTTGTCTTTTTGCGGAGCGTCTGCTCTTGGTTCGACGCCTGTGTGTCCTGGCATCTGTCCTTCAAGGCTTTGTCCATCGAGCTGCCTTTGCCATTGAGGGGCGTTTTGCTAATTTGCCGTTTAACTTCAGATCTAGAGGAGAAGGAAAAGAACATAGGCACCTCGTCTTCCAGAATATGGAAATCGTCTTCTAACTCTGGAGGGGGTATGGCTATTTTCACGGGTGACGGCGTTGTCCTGAAAAAAAAAAAAAAAAAAAGATTTATATGAAACGGCTAGGATTTACGCTCTTTGTTGTTTTTTTTGTTGCTTTAAGACTTCAATGGTTTCCTTAGGGAAATGCCAATTCAACTCACGGATTGACTCGGGGTTGATCAGAGTCAAGAAATTTCCGCAGGAATACACTGACGTCTCTTTTTATGGGATATGGCAAGCTCTTCGCGGTGGACTCCACGTAAACACCCTTTTCTGAAGTGGAAATGCTTGGTCCAGGTTCTGCTGATCGACTATGATAACGAAAAGTCAAAGTCATCTTTCACAGCATGACAGTAATTCAAAGACGACAAAATCAAATAAAGTATAAAAGAACGCCCGGGGGAATAATTATGCTCCAGCACCAGTTACGTACGACCAATACATTTGGATCGCTGCCATGTATTGCATATGTGCCGCCATGTTTGGCAGTCAATCAGTTAAATGCATTACAGGACGTACATAGGGGACGGCAGCCTGATCTTGTGACCCGAAGTGGGACTTCCCGGGACAGTCTTGCGCGGGCTGGACTCAGTGTCATCGTATCTGCAAGACATGAAGTGTTAGCAATATTGTAAACAGAAGAAACTCAGAGCTGTAGAAGACGGACGAGCAGCCAGCTTTTCTTGGACAGACATTAATTACAAATTACGATTTGTAAAAATATATATAAAAAAAACCCTACTGGGCTCTTATTACCTGCCATTGACGATGCTAGACGTCCAATATATTTTGACTGGAAAGGGAGAACGGACATGCCAGTCAAAATGGATTGGACGCGTAGCACTGCCAATGGTACTGAAACATGAGTGTTCAATAGGATTTGTCCTCATCAATGCCATGCAATGAATTAAATACCACAGAGAAAAATATATGTTATTTGGGGCTACAACGAGATGTCTGTGTATTTCTATTTTTGATTCATTGGAATTTTATCAATTTAATTTTACTTAACATTGCATGTTTATCCTTTTATGCGTCTGCAGCTGGCAATACATTGAAAGGACAATGGCGACATCTTGTGGTCAATATATGAACAACCCATTCTATGTTTTTTAATTGAAATGCATTGTTTGTTCATCTTCTGTACAACTTCTCTTTATGGGGGTGAGAGGGTTATATACCCCCCAAAAAATTGCGTCAAAAAATTCTTACATGTCAGAGTCTGGCTGATTCCTTGCGGTGTTATTTTCTTGTTGAGGGTCGTTAGCGGTGTTATTTTCTTGTTGAGAGTCGTTAAGGATTGGAGACAGCCTTTTGGCTACCTCGTTAGTCTCGAGCTGTGCAGGAATCCCATCACTGTTTTCGTCTAGTGGGCTGGAAGTCTGCACTGGTTTTAAAAGAAAGGTTTTCATTTTTTTTAAACTTTCATGTGGAATCGGTATATGTCGGCGGGATTTAATTGTGCGCATGCATTTTACCTTTGTTTAGATCCTCTTTGGAAGGCTACAGCAATACAGAGGAAAACATGTTAGTTTCATTTAAAGGGACATACAAAAAACACACAAAATATCCACACGTATATAAAATAATATTAATGGCATTCACGTGAAAAGACGGTTGCTCAAAGTATTTCTGTATGCAAAAAAAAAACGCAATTATCTTACGATCTTACTCAAGTAACAAAAAAGAGCCAGTAATCTGGAATGCTTGAAAGTATTAGGGTAAAATATTAGTAGCACTGATAAAATGTATGCCTCAATTTCATACACGCTTTTATTCTTATTTCTTACCACTATTAAATTTCAGAAAAATGTAATTCAGCCTCCATTTTACTTAGTAAGATTTTTTTTACGTGATGAAAGCCTTGTCTTCTTAAGGTTTTTAAATATAAGTTATCAATTTGTGTTAGGGTTTCCCCAATTACCATTGCAGTTTTATCCGATAGATCCAGTGGTGAAGAATGTTGCACCTCCTGGATTTCCTCAGTGTCCGAGTCTGAGAATTGAAAAAGTGTGGGGACGTATTCCCTGAAATCTGTTAAGAACAAATGTATAAGAAAATATCAAAGGAGAATCAGATACTAATACTAAAATCAACACCACATAGATTGAAAAATAAATCAAGTTTGTGACTTTTAATGTACGTGTTTGCGATTTTTTAGTCAAGACAGTATTTACGTGAGTGTGCATCATCATCATCATCAATCAAACCCAGCTATTAAACAATCATACACTAATAAAATATAACAATGTTAAAAGCTCAAGAGCAAATTTTATACATTGATGGTGTGTACCTCAAGAGTGTTTATGGTTATTCACGAATGTTACGTGTTTCCACAAGGTTCTGCACCTTGCCACCCTTCCAAAGCGGTTATGAAGTTGTTTTAACAGAATGTTGTCAAAAATCTGGACTGGAATTCTCCCGACCTAAACCAAATTGAAACAACCCCACTGGTTTTGAACTGTTGATTAAGTACTCTTTCATTTAAGAAAGGTCCATTCGATTGTCAATGAAAAAAATGCTTTGTTTTCTTTTTTTCAATAAAAAAAAAAAAAGAAAACACCTTACCTAAATCATCGAACATCCGGTCGACGCTTCCCAATGACAGTTTACCTTGTAATTCTTCTTTAGGTACACTAGAAACAATTTCAGATTTAGTACGTTGTCTATAAAAGAATTACCTATAGTATGTCTAAATAAATACTTACTCTTGTTTTGTAGTCAGATAGCAAAGCCTCCTCTTAGCTATCCTGCGCTGAAGACAAAGAGAGAAATATTTTGCTGCAAAGTTCTCTTGTGCATTTATTACGGGACTTAAAAACGAAAAACACGAAAGTATGAAGAAATATACGTTTAACTAACCGCATATCGAGCTCCCTGTTCCATTTTTTACGCACCCTCTGAGCACAAAGAAGTGGTAATCCCGCGTTTGACTCTACGGCTGCGGAATAAACACATGCGTTTTATCGCAATCCATTCGAATAATGGTAACGAGTTGGTGTTGTTGTTTTTATTTCAAAGAATAAGGCGTCAGTTGAAATCGTTTGTCATAATAGCAAAACATTGGCGCCAATATATTCCAAAATACCTTCCGCACATGCGCAGATCACTTCGTTCACTCTACGGTCGGTTAGCAACTTGTAATCGCGCATTACCGCCATCTATTGATCTGTTATTGTTATTGCATTGCTTTAGAACTCGCTCTCGATTCCTCGATCCTAATGATCGTAATCAACATTATGTACATAACACCTGCTTGCTTTCTCTACAGCTGCATTTGATGCGGTCGTTTATTAATTTCAGCACCTTTTCTCCTTAACAGTAACAACGATAAACGTCCAAGTAATTTAAACTGGAAAAACTGACTGTCAATGCTTGTAATTCAGAGCCATTCACGGAGCTAGACGTCCCACGCAGTTGGACACGGAGGGTTGGCAGTGATCATTTGCTCATTGCACAATGGCAGCTACTGAGTGACCACTTATTCATGTTGATTACGACTTAGTATTTATTATGTTGACTACTACTTATTTAGTATGTATTTATTTATTTGTTTGTTTTCATTTATTTATTTATTTTTATTTATTTGCATGTTTATTTATTTTTATTTATTTGTTTGTTTATTAATTTGCATATTTATTCATTTTTATTTATTTGTTTGTTTATTCATTTGCATATTTATTTTTATTATTTTGTTTGTTTGTTTATGCATTTGCATATTTATTTATTTTTATTTATTTATTTTTATTTGTTTATTTTTGTTATATGTTACTTATTTATTGATTATTTATTTGTTTGTTTTTGCTGTTGTTATTGGTGAACTTTGTGGTGAAGTTTTAAATCTCATTATACTTGTATAATGACAATAAAAGCACTGACGCTTAGTTGGGATTTCCACAGAAGCAGGAACATTTGCGATTTACATGTGGTTTGAGATCCACAAGTTTTGTTTAATGATGTGCATAGACTTATATTATGAGTCATCAATTTAGCTTGTAAAATGATTGGAACTATGTTTGCGGGTCAGTGAAGAGGTGCATGTTTTTTTTTAGGAAGACCACCAAAAATCTCCTATGGTGGTCATTATTTTCTACCAAAAATTGCTACTCATTAACATACAATGTTTACATCTTTTCCTAATCACATTAATTACATTTCAACACATTAGAATAGAAATTCACCCTTTTCACGTAAAGCTGGCCCAAAAAATGTCCTAAAACTAACAGTTTACCACCCATCATCAAAACAATCCCCTGTAATTTCTTCAGAAATTGCATTTCCTCATTAAATATTAACTGAGACGACATCAAACAAATTCAAGTATATTTCATTTGTAACATTTCTGCATGGTGCTTTCCCTTGACATATTTGTTTTCATGTAAAAAAATGCCTTGACTCAATAAAGAGTGGAATGTAATAATGATGTAAATTGAACTTTTGATTTCGGCAATTTTTTTGGGAAATGCCAAAGTCCAAATTTTTACATCAGGGTGAATGTGTCACCCACCAAGAATAACACAACACACCGTGGGACTGCCCATGATTCCCACGCCCCCTCCTCCACACACTCTCACACACACTCTCTCTCACACACACACACACTCTCTCAAGCACACAGAGCGAGGAGAGGCAGTCGCTTTGCAGCAATTTTATAACAACCCTCTTACGTCCTGGAATTTAAAAAAAAGGAGCTTCACTCAAGCTTGTGTGGAACGTGCCATGCAGCAAGTAGTGGGAAAAAGGAGAAAGTCTAAATTAGAGCATGCAATTCCAAAAGAGGATATTAGAACTGCAAGAGACAACTGATGCTTGTTGATTGTGGACCATGAGTGGCACTGAGGAACAAAACAAGGCAAGTGTTTTTTGGTTTTTTTTCCTATTGTATTCTTTTTTTCTAAACAACTGCAGTGCAGCCAGAAATGGTGCTACACTGCCGAGAGCACTTTGATGGCGGCATCACGATCACACTTTATGTGCCCTTGACGAACACACACACACACTCTCATTAAATGTTCTCTTGCTTGGGGATAAATGATGACTAGGAAATGACCGCGGTGAAGTGACAGTCCCTGAAAGGGGTCAAATTATGTAAAGTGAGCTGGAAATGATGGTATTCACTTCGGATGACTGTGAAAAATGATGTACTGGAAAAAAAATCCAATGGGAAAGTTGATGTCTTAACAACATTGGGAAAATGTCTGTTGGTACAACTACATTAAAAGTAGTAGCTATATCTAAATGGGGGAGTCTTTGCCAAGAACGAGGTAACAGATTGCAATGAATGGTCGGAAATTATCCTTTTTTCTCTTAAATATTAGACAGCCAACAGGTAGATACATATTTATTAAGGAATTGCAATGGTGGGGCAGACACAGATTTTTTACATGCCAAAAAAATCTCATGGCACTCTCCTAAATAAAAAATAAATATACTGCTTAATTAAGTGCCTTCTGTCTTCCAGTGGAAGATAATAAAAAAATTCTGTCTGGCATGCATTTCTGGCCACTACTTTTATTGATCGCCTCCATGGACATCAGAACCATTTAAAATGAACAGAAAAAAAAAGTTTTATGTGTGTCCAGTCTGATTCATCACCTTGTTCCCATCGTCAAATCCAGGTTGGTCCACCTGCGTTGAGTTTTCATGTTCTCCTCGGGCCTGTGTGGGTTTTCTCCGGGTACTCCGGTTTTCTCCCACATTCCAAAAACATGCATGGTAGGCTGATTGGACACTCTAAATTGTCCCTAGGTGTGGGGGTGAGCGTGAATGGTTGCCTGTCTCCGTGTGCCCTGTGATTGGCTGGCCACCAATTCAGGGTGTACCCCGCCTCTGGCCCAAAGTCAACTGGGATAGGCTCCAGCACCCCCCACGACTCTAGTGAGGATAAAGAGGTTCAGAAAATGGGATGAGATGACACCATAAAAGCATACAATTCACTTCAATTCAATTTCAAGTGTTTTTTTTTACTGTGAGGAGTTCAAATCTATCGAATGAATGTTTTGGGATTCCATGAAAAATCCAGAGGAAACCCACACAGGCACAGGATGAATATCCTCATCGGAAGACTGGAAAACACTCTTGCAAGTCCATGGTAGATATGCTAATCACCAGCTCACCATTCTGCTCCGGTAAATCTCCATACCCTGATCTCCATTTTGCTTAGTTTCACAAAATCTACTTCTACAAAGGAGAACCCTTGTTCCTTCAAAAACAAGGATCCTGCGTCAGGATCATTACGCCATCCACATGTCCTATTAAAGCAGTTATTTCCCGTTGTGTCCGGTCCAAAACCCACATTGCCCGCTCTTGACTAAATCTGCACACTTTTGTCTCGCAGCTTCAATCAAGACTATGACAGCGGCCAGTAGTCCTGTCAGCAGTCCCTTCTCCTCCCACTCGTCCCCCGCCTGCCTGCCAGGATGCCCCCTGAGAAAGGGCGATGCCACCCAGACCCCGCTGCACCTGCGCTCGGCCCCGGGCGCGTGGCTAATGGTGGGAGTGGTGGTGGTGCTAGCGGGGATGAGCGTGGCCGTGGCGGGGTACGTGTCGGCGCCACCCAGGCCCACGGGGGGTCGCGGGTCCAGCCACGTGGATAAGATGAAACTAGCCGGGCCTGTGGTCATGGGCGTCGGCCTGTTCATCTTCATATGCGCCGCCACCTTACTCTACGAGAACCGGGACCAGGAGGTGCACCGGCTGCAGATGTGTGACGATTTCGAGAACTTAAAGGAGGATCTCGGGTGGGAGGACTCGCGAGAGCGGACAAGTTTTAGTAGTGAGGAACAGTGGGAGATTCGAGACGAGGATCTGGAGTTCTTTACGTTCCCTCTTGCCAATCAGGACTGGAGTCTCTTCCCTTCTCCGCTTCATTTTGCGTGCCAGACCTTTGAGGACATGAACAAATCACCCATCCGTCATTTAGAAATAGAAGACGTGTCTGAAAGTGAGGGCTCTCTTCTGGCTCAGGTTCTGCACCACCAGGAGCCAAGTCTTGACTCGCCCGCCCCCGGCCCATCCGTCCCTCACTCCTCCGCCTTCCCCGACGAGTCGAGCGAGGGTAACATTCACCCGTGGATTGGCCCTGCAGTTCCAGAACATTAAACATTTTCACAGCGTCTGAGGACTTGGACCCACCAAACAACGCAGTCCAGGAACTGATGTTTGTCTTGTAAATGCACCACAAAGAGGCAAAGTCTCTAATGGCGCATTCCAGACCGCCGGGAAGTCAGACGGATGCCACGTGGAACTTACGAGGTTAGATCTGAGAGTGTTCCAGTGGAAAGTAAACAATGATAGCATGTCTGATGTTCTCTGTAAATGAGCCGTCTAACACTTATCTAACACTAATTTAACAGATATGCCAGCAACAAATGTTATATAATCGTCATTGGCATGATTGTTCAGTGATTTTTACATTCAGGACAGTTTGTGGCAAATGCTATATCCCAAATAAAAGAAAAATACTGTATATATTATCATTTTAATGACATTTTACATGATGCCATTTGTAAGCGCCAACAGATTTATACTGCAATGCAAAATATTTTTTAGTATAAGCGAACCCGAGTATAAGTCGCACCAGCCTAAATATGCATATCAAAAAGGCTGAAAATAAAAACTATATTTATTTATATACATTGCACTTAAGTATGCATTGCATTGTTGTGGGGCAGTTTTAGTTTCCCCCCAAAAAAGTATAGTTGTAATACTACTTTTCCTTTGAAAACAAATAGAGCTACTTTAGCTCAAGGAATAGAATTTCATTTTCACACGTGCCTTATTTAATGTAATGTGTCAGGTTAAACATTTAATTTAGTGTTTAATTGTATTTAATTTTGTGCAATGAGTATTGAATCAATCAAATGAACACTTTTGTAAGTGTCTCATTTTCTGAACCCCTTTATCCTCATTAGGTTCGCGGGGGGTGCTGGAGCCTATCCCAGCTGACACCCTGAATTGGTGGCCAGCCAATCGCAGGGCACGAGAAGAAGGACAACCATTCACACTCATACTCATACCTAGGGGCACTTTAGAGTGTCCAATCAGCCTACCATCCATGTTTTTGGAATGTGGGAGGAAACCAGAGTACCCGGAGGAAACCCACGCAGGCCCAGGGAGAACATGCAAATGCCACACAGATGGATGTGACCTGGATTTAAACCCAGGACCCCAGAGCTGTGAGGCGGACGCGCTAACCACTTGGGCCGCCCAATTCTAAGTGTTAGAATTATAAACTTTTAAAAGATATAATTCCCAAAAAATATTAATCATATTTTGAAAAATTTCGGTTTCTGGCCTTGGTTTAATAAATATTCAGTTTTCTGTTTTAGCCAAGATTTTACATTTTGGTGCATCCCTAAATATCAATTAATTCAATACAATATTCAATTAATTTAATACTACAATATTCAGATACAAATGGCCTAAATAACACAGCATAACTTGTTGACCAAATTCTTGATATCGAAGTAGAAATAAAAAATACTTTTAAAGGAGGATTAAAATAAGACACACACTAATTCTGTGTTTTTGTTTTTTGAAGGAGTCCAACTCCCTTCAAGCTTCTTACAATCAGACTATGTTAGAACTCAAGAGTTTTGCTAAAGCACCGTCTGCTCTGGATTTCCCCGGAGAAGTTCGTTTTAAGAGGATGAGGAAGATTAGTTGCCAAATAAGTCGGAATCTTATCTCACACATTCCATAATCTAGTCTCTATCCAGGGAAAGGGTTCTTGGCCCAGTGATGGTACAAGATGACCACAATTCTCTCACTACATAACTACCAGCCAATATTTTTCATTCTGTTCAAATCCACATATCCTTAAACAGCTTTCTCTTTTTGTTAAAGAATTTCAATCAGAGTTCGGGTTGAAAAAAAGGATTGGATTTATAAGGGGAGGAAATTCCAATGGGGGTATTGACTTTTCCCTGACAAAGCAGGAGTGAAGAGAGCTTGAATCTGCCCGCTTTTTGACCTTTTTCATCCCTAAATCAACTCAATCCAATGCTTTATTTAAAAATCCAGTAGGTGAACAGCTTTATCCCTCTGCTTTCTGAGTGAGGCTTGAGGTTTAATAGTTGCTTTAGGCTCACTCAACATTTTCTCACTGCTGAAGTGTACACGTCATTTGCATCTCTCCATCCCCCCCAGCACACGACGGAGGCTTCTGTGTGGGAAGGTTGTGCTAAGAAACGAGGATTCTGCGGCAGCACAAAGTTGGCGATAGTGCGACTGCGTCTTGCAACAAGCTGCCAGCCTCCTTTGCACAAATTGCTCAGAAAAATGACACGTTGGAGACAGCTTAAGTCAACAGTTCACTAACAACTTTCTTGAATTTTCCTCACAGGAAATCAAGCACTACATTAATTCAGAACAATCTATATTCTGATGAAGACGATTCTTGAACAAATATATGCCATAGCTCAAATATTTGTAACACAAGTCAGTAGGAGAAAAAAAAAATCAATGTTTGATCCAATATCAGCTCAAATGAACTGAAAAATCACATGCAGAGCAAATGAAAAGGGTTGACATTATTTTTCACTAAAATATCCACCCCCCGTGACCCTTGTGAGGGAGGATAAGCAGTGCAGAAAATGAATGAATGCTCACTATATAGTTACGTAACATTATATTTTAATCTAGTAGTCACTTGTCTTCAAAATGTTTGAACTCTAACCAAAATATGAAACATGATTTCTCTGAAATGGATTCTCAATAATAAGGAGATTAAGGCAAACAAAACAATGACAGCACATCATTTTTTTGTGTACAGTTCCAAACACATCATGCCAACAACCCCGCAAGCCCAGTTATATAATCCCAGCATTGCAATTGAATGCTGCATTGTGAATACAACTAAATCAGACCTCCACCTTCGGGTGCGCATATCAGCGTGTGTATGCGTTAATATGTATCTGAGCAGACGGGCAGTAGGTTGTAAGCCTCTTAAGTGAGCGCTGACTCAGGACACATGCAGTTTTGCTGCTCTGAAACAGACACATGAGGTGTGAAAAAACAGCGTGATGGCGAGAAGCAACCGGCCGGAAAATGTTCATTTAAATTCGCCTACAAAAGAACAATTTGGTGTAATGAGGGATAAGCATTGTCATAATTCTCGGCCCTCGCAGAGGCTTCTTCATTCTGTCACACTTGTTGAAAATGATAAAAAGAAAAAATAATAGAGCCAATTATCTAATTTCAATTGAATACAAAATTCTCCAACAGGGTTTTGCATAATTACTTGTTGGACAGGTTGCTTTTTTTAAGGTATACAGCACCTGGTAAGGGCTGATCAAATGTGGAACAGCGGATGCATCATTGACTAATCCAATTTAGAACCTTACGGACTACTTTACAGCACTCTCGGTGGAAAGAACATGAATATTATTGCGATGACAATGAAAGGAGTAACGTTCTGTGCTTTGGCTTTTATGATGCTCGTTTGTGCTCGAGGTAAGATTACACCTGAAAATAAACAATTCATCAACAACCCTAAATCACCTATTTCTATTTATTGATATATAAAATGTCATTTTGCATTCATTCACATAAGTGACGCGACTGGTTTGCATTTTAAGGTTATTTTAATCCGTGTTAAGACAGAAACAAATTTTCCGATTTTAAGTTTATGTTGACGTTAATGAGGTTTCTCAACAAAACCGTCCATTAAAATGAATAAAATTAAGACCAACTGTATGTATACATGTACATCTATGTGTATGTATGTATATGTATATTTATATATATGTATGTATGTATAGGTATATTTATATATGTATATATATATATATACATATATGTATATATATTTCAGCAACACAAATATTTATTTATGTATTAATTAATTAATTTATATATTTATTTATTGATTGATTTATATATACTTATTTTTTTATTATTATTTTTTATTACCTATTTATTTATGTCTAAAATGTATTTTCCTGTGTCTGTATTCTCACCCTCTTGCTACTGTGACAATGAAATTTCCCGAATACGGGATGAATAAAGTAATCTAATCTCATCTCATCTAAAAGAACAGTACTCAATCTAAAGGAGACTTTGATATTTCTAGAGTCGTAATATGAAACACATCAGCTGAGCTACTGTACATTAAAGTTGGAAGGTAAATAGCAAATGCTGAACAATGAGTGTAGTAATTGTGTCTGCTTGGTGTAAGTTAGAGCTTTCTCCATCTAATGGGATGAACCTGACTGAGGAGTTCACGGGACCTCATTTTTTAAGCTTAAGCAGGCATTAAATGGGCTCTACATCATCCTCATCAATACATAATTGGATAACTTTATTCATCCCGTATTTGGCAAATTTCGTTGTCACAGTAGCAAGAGGGTGAGGATGCAGAAATAAGAAGGCATTTTAGACATAAGTAATAAGTAAGTTAATAAATAAATAAATACACAAATAAATATATAAATAAATAAGCGTGTTGCATATATATATATATATATATATATATATATATATATATATATATATATATATATATATATATATATATATACACACACATAATCTCACAAAGAGTAGCACAGTATAAAAGAGCACTAAGCAAGTAGTATTAAAATGTAGAAAATGTTATTTAAAGCAGGGATATGTGATCATTACAGCATAATATACTGCTAGGCTAATTTTAGAGCAAAAGTTATTTTATCATTTTATAGCTACCATGAATCTCCTTTTAATGTCAAACAAAACAACTTTTTAAAGCATTTTTTTGTTCTCACTCTTGCTTGGATTCCTTTAGGAGGTACTCTTCACACATGAGTGAGAAAGTTACCAAAATTGGTCCTTGTTGCTTTTTTGTTTGACACTCACACATAGTGCCAATAAATGTAATGGACAAATATTGGGGCCTAGAACTTTTGGAACAAATGAATGACAGCATTTCTATTATCTTGTGCATTCCTGGAGGAAAAAAAGGCTTATTAAATCATGCCAGCTCTTTTTTGTTTTGTGCCAACATCTGTCTATTTATTAGAACAGGATGCCGCTCTGAGTCCCAAAGCTATCCCCAAACAACACAAATCACCCAAACAAATTCCAGACTGTTGCTAAATAAACAAAATATCTTTGGGATGTTAAAAAAAAAAAAATTACTAAGCTCAATGACAGTTTTTGCCTTGTTGTCCTAAAACAGAATATCTTAAAGCTTTGAAACAAACAATGCTATTTGGAACAGGCTTTATGTTTAGATACTTTTGATGGTTGACATGGTGAATGCTTTACATAAAATATGTATTATTGTAAAACCACCATTATTCAAAATGGCGGACATAACTGTTTTTTGAGTGTGGGGGAAAAAAGCAGGGACACATAGTATAACATAGAATATAAATTGATTGTTAAATAAATCTAAGTAAGTAAACAAAGACAAAAAAAATCTGATTTGCTTGTATTTGACATATATAAAATAGATTGTATATCTTTATATTCGTCTTGTATTACTTTTTATAGCAAAGTGCATAATGAAGTGTATTCGACATGGATGTTTTTATGTGGGAGTGATTGAGTAAACAATACCTGTGTGGGATCAGGTGAAGAACAAGAGCAACCGGGGGAGGCGGCAGGGTTTATAGAAGAGGAGGAACCACTGCAGTGTTTTCGTTGTGACCTGGGATTCTGGGACGCCTGCTACACCACGGAAACCAACTGCAGCCTCGGGGAACGATGCTTCACGGGCCGTGGGAAGGCAGGTGAGTTGCGGAGGCGTCATCTATGGAAAGGGCTTGGAGTACGTATATTTTAGAATTGCAATGTTACTTGACCACCAAAATGATGATTCATCTTACTTACCGTCTTGGAGTCTATCCAAGTCAAGTGTCGGGAGTAGGCGGAGGACACCCTGTTTTGGTTGCCAGGCGATTGCACGGCACGAGACCAATAATCATTGAACTCAAACTCATATATAGGGACCATCAGTGTTCAACCAGCCTGCCATGAGTGTTTTTGGAATGTCGGAGGAAGCCGGGGAAACTAAGAGAAATTCCACCCAGGAAGGTCAGGGGATTGAACCCTCGATCTCAGAACTGTGAGGCGGACATGCTAACCCAGGGGTTCCCATTACATAGATCGCCTAGGAACTATTGGTAGATCTCCAAGGAAGTATTAGGGGATTCATTCATTCATTCATTTTCTGAACCGCTTTATCCTCATTAGGGTCGCCGCTTTGCCCACCCCTGAATTCTAACCCTAACAACAAAGTAGAATGTGGGAGGTTCATTGAAAAGTAGATCTTGGAGCAAAAAAGTGTGAGCGCCCCCGTGCTAACCCCTTTGCCCCTGTGATAGCGCTGAAAATGATTATTTAAAAAAAATCTACTGCAACCACAGTTACATGTACAATGTCTCTACCAAGGGCAGGGAACCTGTGGCTCGGGAGCCACATATGGCTCTTTTGATGGGTGCATATGGCTCTCCGCTAACCTGTGGGGTAAAATATGGAAACATAGGAATTATTTTTTTCATTACACTCTTCTGCATGGATATTCTCATTGATACGCATTGATTAGGAACAACGTAACAATGTTGTCAAAAGAATTCAGAGACGTTTTGTACTTTAAAAGTGGCATTTGCCGCAATCACAGCACTGCAGAATTTTGGCATTCTCGGTGTTCTGATGATTATTCCCAGTAATAAAAAAATATACATTTGTAATTACACCAATATTTTGATGATATTTTTAATTTATTTAGCAAATCCTTTGAATAAACAAATGTCTGACATCATAGAAAACACAAAATTATCTGGGTGACGCCAAGCGTTTGAACAGAAGGATCTATCACATACATTTTCAAAGTTGTATGGACTTGAGCTGATAAATCAAATATTTTTTTTATCACCTTTTCTCCCTCAGGTGATGCCTTGGATGTCAAGACACTCGGCTGCGTTAACCCAGAGGAGTGTAATGTGGAGACCACCGTGGAATTCCTTTTCAACAACAGCATCTTTGTCATGACCAAACACTGCTGTGACACCCCCTTTTGTAACATTGCATTCAAACCTAAGCTTGACACACTTTTATGCATCACTGTAGCATTCCTGACATCCTGGTGCACTTTAGCGGGATCAACACATTGAGAAGCCAACAATTATTCATTCTGTGCGCTGCCAATAGAGGGTTGGAGGTACAAAAACACCCACATGTAGAAGCTGACAATTCATCAGTGGCATACATTTATTCCATAGCACAACACAACAAACAGCATTTTGTCAAATATATTTGTCTTAATTTAATTGACAACCACTAAATAGTTGTGGGGATCCTTCTCTAATCAGGGGCCATACTAAGTTAGAGACAACAGTATGGGAACATCGAACATTAATCAATAAAACAGATTAACGGGTTGAATATTTTGGTGGTTTTTACAGCAGTGCAGCTGGATTTTCCCTTGTTTGTAGAACTGCATGACAGACTAGATCAACTACTAATACGCTTCATGGGATAGAACTAGTGGATGAGCAATAACATTAACAACCAATAACTTTAGTGACTAACAAAAAACAATGGCAAAACATGTGCTAAGTGTGCAAGACAACAAATTTGACATTTTTGTCATGAAAGAAAAATGGTCTGTCACTTTCAAATTCTTGCCCCAACCTATTTGGTGACAGTTCAGGTATTCTGAGGGTTGCCAGCAGAGGGCAGAACCTGCTCTTTCATGAAGCTATCCAGGTCCAGGTTGTCATCGTCCAGATCCAGACTCATAAATTTCTCCACCAAAGTCTTGTATCTGTGAAACACAGAGGTGAACGTCTCCTACAAAATTGATTTGATTGACGAATGAACAAACCTATCTGCCTTTTCATCTGATGAAACATGGTCAACACGTGGGATGGATTGTCCTGTCCTGTAGAGTTCAGACACGTCTACCCCTCTCTGGACAATGTTGTGGGGCAGACCGGCCAGTCTTGCCACATTGGCAGCATAACTGGACTGGCAGATGCCTGGCTTCAATTGGTAAAGGAAAACCAATTCCTCACCATCGACTGTAGTCTCGAGAGTCTGAAACACAAACATTACACGAATGCAGTCCTTGTTGGATGAAACCAATCATGAGTCACAGTTAATGGGTTCTTCTGTTCTTCACAAAGGTCTGCAGCAGATTACTCTGGTCCCATAAAACGTTTTCCGGCACTCAAATGCCTTAGGCTGCCATTTAAATATTGCAGTGAGAGCATCTGCCGGTACCAGAAGAGAAAGCATGCTGGATGTGGGTAATAGACCCAGCTGCAGCAAGCTGTGAAAGTTTGTGGCCAGCAGGACATGAGGAACATCTGTAGGAGCTTTTTTCAGCCAGTGTGAGATGATCGCTGCCAGCAAAGACAAGCCATCTACCTGGAAGAAAGACATTACTAGAGTTACTAAGTCTAAAATTGAAATTGTCGCACAAAGCCTTGGGTGTTTGCCACATTGCACTATCCAAATTAATTAAATGTCGCATTGCCAACACAAGAAAATTGTGATTTATCACCATTACCCCTTTTTATCTCCTGTGTGACTTTCTAGAAATAGCTTAGTCACTCACGTCTTTAACAACAGTGAGTGTAGACATGTCCAAAATGTCCAATAAAAAGTCTGCTGTCGTTTAGATGTGCAAAAATTCCGGTCTAAATGTGTCCTCCGAGATTGGGAGTGCTGCCATTTTAGCCCTTGCCGGTAATAAAGCGTTAAATCTCCTATTTGTTTTGCCTTTGAGGCAAAACAAACTGCTTCCTGCGCATGTTGATGCAGATAAATATAGAGTCAACCTGTGCTTTTAGGACACCATATGTGTATGCTCATAAATATTTTGTTAATAAATATTTTATCAAGTGTAAAGCCTTGTTCTCTTCTTTGTAGCTGTGATTTCAATAAAGTCTCCAATGCTCGAAACCAAATTTGCTTGTTAAAATCCATTTTTACCTAGGTCTACAACAGGGGTCTCGAACTCAATTTACCTGGGGGCCGCTAGAGGCCGAGTCTGGGTGAGACTGGGCCGCATCAGGATTTCCACAAGAAAAGCACTGATAAAACTTTCCAACGTTATCAAATATCTTTATTTTTTAACAAAAAATAATGAATTAAATAAATTAACTTAAAGATGAATAAAAAATAAATCAATCAGTAATATAAAACCAAATAATACTAATGAGCATACAGTAGATATACACTGGCTGGCTAAGTAGAGAAAATGAATTATTTTTATTCCGTTTCAAATGTCTGTATTAACAGCTCTTTAACCTTTAAATTTCTGAACTTGAATGGAACATTGAACATGAAATATTCTGAACACGGCTTCTTTTGCCTACTCCTTGCTGCTAGAGACCTGGCAGCGCTTCTTCTCACATAGTCACATTTGGCTTGAGGGAGGAAGCAGTGGAGACCCTCAGTAGAGCTTGAAGATGCTCATCAGTAAGTCTGGACCTGTACTTGGACTTATTGAAGTTCAAGGTGGAGAAGAGCTTCTCACACAAGTATGTGCTCCCAAAAAGGCACATGGTCCGCTTGAACCTTCGGGAAAGTTCAGGGAAGCTGGGGGTCAACTCTCTCAAAAATTGCCCAAGCTTGTCTGCTTCTCCACTCACCTCCCTGAACTTGGCTTTGAGTGCAGAGTTGCACTGCAGGTCAATGAGCTCCATTTGAAGCTCAGGAGGGGCATCTTGCACATCAAAGGAGAAGGGGTCCGCAAAAATTTGAAATGTGGCTTTGTGTGTCTTGAAGTCTGCAAATCTGTGATCAAATTCCTCCTGTAGCTTCGAAATGGCCTCAACATACTTCTCACCACTGAATGGTGTGCCTGCATCCACGAGAGCCTTGCATGCTGGGAAATGGCAAAGGTTTGTCTGAGAGAGCTGGGCTTTCCATAACACAAGTTTAGTGCAGAATGCTCTCACGTTGTCATAGGCAGCACTGACAAGTTGCCCCTGGCCTTGTAGCTTCTTGTTCAGTACATTAAGCTCATGTGTGATATCAACAAGAAAAGCCAAGTCCATGAGCCATTTGGGATCACTTAGCACAGGATCAATCAACTCACAAACGGCGTAGCTAGCTTTGACTGCTGCATTACTGTCTTTGGTAGCCTTCTTGAAGAGATCCTGTTGCCTCAGAAGACGTGTTTTAAGACTGGCAACCTGGTTGGCTCTCTCATCTCCCTGGTATTTTTCGTACTCCTCAGCATGTCTCATAGTACAATTACGTTTCAAATTGTATTCCTTGTGCACCGCAACTTTTTCAGTGTAAATGAGACACGTCGGGGTGCCCCTGTGTTCAACAAAGAAATATTGCACTCCCCACTTTTCTTGAAACTGTCTGTGCTCATCACCGACCTTTCTCTGCACGGCAGGCTTTTAAAGAGACATCTCTGGGGCTCTGTAATATGTTTTTCCACTTGGAATGAGTCTCGGGTTGATCTTTCACATTCAGTCGCGCGGGTTTGTGGCGCATGTGCACTTTCGCTCTCCGTTTCAATCGCGGAGATGGCTACAGACACTGACACAGGCTGGATCACGGATCATAGCGCCTCATTCAGTTCTATGCTGAGAGCAGCGGAGGAGTGTGCGCGCCGAGCGGAGTGATCGGCCTCACGGCTTCTCCTCCGCCCAGCTGATTGGAGGAATGAATGAGTGAGTGAGCGAGGCACTGGACAGCCCGGCCGATGTCCCGCCCTCCAGAGCCGTATACCTCACCGTGATTGGTTCATTCAGCTCCGAACCAAAGTTCCCTCTAATTTTTTGTTGGTCTGAGCAGAAAGACAACCTCCCTGAGCGCACTGAGTACCAGTGTGAGCGACATCATCGGTACTCGGATGATTCGCCTAAAGACGTTTCGCCGACGGACGTTTGACAGACGGGCAGGTCGCCGAATGGACGTTCCACCGAACGTTCATTCGGCCGAACGGAGGTTTCGCCGAAACGGGATTCGAACGCTCGCCCCGCCGGATCGTGTGTGTACAAGTTTTTCAACCTCGGCCCGCGGGCCATATTCGGCCTGTTAGGATTTTTAATCCGGCCCGCCGCCGGTGTTGTCCAAAGGAGAGGAGTCTACGGTCCTTTGGAGTGTGCAGGACACTGCTGAGGACTTTCTACGACACTGTGGTGGCCTCTGCAGTGTTTTATGCAGTGCTTTGTTGGGGATGCGGGAGCACGGAGAGGGACAGGAACAGGCTGAATAAGCTGGTCAGGAGGGCCAGCTCTGTTCTGGGCTGTCCTTTGGACTCTGTGGAGGAAGTGGGAGAGCGGAGGATGCTGACCAGGATGATGTCCATCATGGACAGCACCTCCCACCCCCTGCATGAGTCTGTGGAGTCCCTCCGAAGCTCCTTTAGCAATAGACTGCGGCACCCTCATTGCAGGAAGGAGCGCTTCCGCAGATCCTTCCTCCCATCAGCTGTCAGGCTCTTTAACAAAAAAATGGCTGTGTGTTAAGACCTACCGTATGCATGCATGTACATTTATGTGTATGTATGTATGTATATATGTCCTAAGCAACACGCTTACTTAATTATATATTTATTCATGTATTTATTTCTTGACCTACTTATTACCTATCTATTTATGTCTAAAATGCCTTTCCTATTCCTGCATCCTCACCCTCTTGCCACTGGAACAACGAATTTTCCCGAATACGGGATGAATAAAGTTATCCAATCCAATCCAATCCAATCCAATCCAATTATAGTAAAAATCAATGTTCGTCTACCATCAATGGCAGTCCGGGAATAAGCACTCTTGGGCAGGCAGATGTAGCAGAACCGAGCCGTAAAATGACAGCAATCGGGTCAAATCCATCCTAAAACAGCATTTAATGATTAAATACAAATACTGGATGATATCGCGATGGAGGCAAAAAAACGTCTATAGACGTCCATTCGCCAAACGGCTCAAAATGCTCTCAAATTCGGTCAAATCCAGCTGAAAACAGCGTTTAATGATTAAATACAAATACTAGTATTTGTATTTAATCATTAAACTAACAAATACTAGTACGACCTGTCCGTCTGTCAAACGTCCGTCGGCGAAACGTCTTTAGGCGAATCATCCGGTCACGACATCATCATTGCTCGCTATCGGCACACCAGTATCACACCTGCCACAAGCAGGTGCATGTCAATGTTCCCTCTAATTTTTCATGTAAAACATGCTGTAAAACAAGAAAAACATGAGTGGACAGAGCTACTGCCACTGGCTGCCACTTAAACGGCGCCATCATGGGGAAAGGGGTAAAAAAAAAAAAATCAAAAAAATTAAAAAAAAAAAAAAAAAAAAAAAAATCAAAAAAAAAAAAAATCGATCTTTCATATTAAGACGGGGGCCGCAAATTATCGTCCCGCGGGCCGCAGTTGGCCCGCGGGCCGCAAGTTTGAGACCCCTGGTCTACAATATCTTGTGTCTGTCTTGCTACTGCAACCCAGAAATTTCCCGAATACGGGATGAAATAAAGTTCTAATCTAATCTAATGTAATTTACAAAATAGCCTTAAATGTTGTCATTGTGGGGGCAAGAGTTTTAGATTAGATTAGTTTACATAACTTTATTCATCCCGTATTCGGGAAATTTCATTGTCACAGTAGCAAGAGGGTGAGAATGCAGACACAGGAAAATACATTTTAGACATAAATAGATAGGTAATAAATAAGGTAATTAATAAATATAAATAAATATATAAAAATAAACAAAATAAAAAAAACAGACAGGCTAACTATATAAATACATTAATATATAAATAGATAGGTAATAAATAAGTTAATAAATAAATAAATATATAAATACATTAATGAATAAGCGTGTTGGTGAATTTTTTTGTGTCCCTCTGCATGTGTAGGAATGAATGTATTTTCTCTCACAGTGTTTGTCCCTTTTCCAAATTCATCGATGAGTATTAATGAATTGCCTGTGCTGCTGTTGATTGTCTGGGACATCTGGAAAAAGAAAAAGAAAACCATTAATTTCTTATCATGTGTGGTTGCGGCTAGTTGACAGTCATGCTGGAATTAATATGAATTACTCAGATACAGCGCAACATTGTGAGTGTGTGCACACTAGGTTTATAAGCGTGTATACGAACCTGCTTAAGGTCGGTCATAAAGGTGCTGAGGCCCAGAGACACAGATTCTCTGCCCGGCAAGCAGGTGAATATTGCATCCACTGGGCCGATTTCTGCAAGCTTAGCTGGCACGTTGGAGCCAATTAGAGCCATGAACACAATCAGGGCGACCTAGTAAACACATGTGGAATGACCAAAGGGAAAATAAAAGTCCCAACAAAATAGTTAAAAATATTTGACAAAGTATGGATACAACTTTAATACATTGGTTTTCTGAAAGTGGAAGAAAATAAATACAGTTGATTTTCAATACCAGAATCTGTTACAAAAGCTGAATCATTCAAAGTTGGGGGCTTTCTGGTTGGCCAGACTTGTACGTAGAGTAAAACAAAAATGTATCCTCCTTTTCACAAGGGGTGAAAGTTCTCTGAATATCATGAATCAAATCAAATCAAAAGCCTTATTGTAATTATACACAGCTGCGTATAACAAAATTGGTGGTACTACTCCACAAAGTGTGTTTTCCCAGTAAAAACATAAATAAGTAATATAAAAATATAAAAAGTCACGTCCGGGCAAGGTACATTCAAAAATATTGCACAATCTAAGATATTGCACTGCAAAGAGTCGCTACACCCGTGCGCGCCGCCATCTTGGATCAAAGGAACCCTTTACCTGCTTAAGGTAGATGCTCTTCCCAGAGGAATTGGGCCCAGTGATAATCTTGATCCGCCCGTGTGACTCCAAACTCTCAAACGAGTTGGCCACAAACATAAGAGAACAAACCTCGAAAAGTGGGTGTCTGAAGTGTAAAATACCAGCAATACTGTAACATAGCAATAACTATTCAAATCTTGTATTTTTGTGTCGCAGTTGCCAACCTGCCCTGATCGATCAATATTGTCTTGTGACTGACAAGCTTTGGGGAGGTGTAGCCGTACTCCAGGGAAGCTTTGCTCAACGCCAACAGACAGTCCAGCTCGGCGGCTAGGTCCAGAACCTTCAAAATGTAAAGAATCAGTGATGGTGAACTGTTTTTTATGCTTAAAACAACAATATTAAAACTAAATTCAACTTCTTTCAAGTGGTAGGAATAGTGAAACATGATGCACGCCAACCTTATACAGAACAGCACTTCTCTCCAGGATGGCGTCCTGCAGCTGAGTCATGACTGCAGTTTCCATATCTGAAAAATGAGAGATTTTACTTATTTTGCACCTTAACCAATGTTTTTGTGTGTGTTTTTAGGGGTCAGTAACCTCTAATTTCGCAGTGCAAATCTCCTAAGAGATTGTCAAGATCCTTGGTCCTCTGAGTTCGGTAGTGCAGGCGATTATCTGAGAGAAACTAGCATACATCCCACAAACATGAGTAAACATAAAAATCACAATAAAGGAACTCAGCCCCTTCTTTAACGAGTATCATCTGTAAAATTGATGCATTACCACTTTTTTTTATCAAGGAATTGTTTGTCACCTTTAAACACTTAGGATCTTATATCCAACAATTGCATGGAATCAAGATCCCAATTCCAAATAACTACTGTAGAGACCGACATAATAATTGATGAGCTAGCATAAGGAGATCTTTAATTCAATGATCATGTTTCAACACCATCAGCGGTGATAAACATCCAATCCATTTGACCTGAGACCATCACAGTGAAAAATAAATGAACGTGTAACGCTGTCAGTGGCAGCTAATGAGTGAATAGTGTCTTGGAGTCTCTCCTCTCTTATTGGCTAATCAAGGACAACATAATGTCAACAACATGATGACCACTATGAAACTTGGCAGTCTGGCTCAAGAACATATTTAAAAAATATTTTAAAAAATTAACAATAAAACAATCTAAATTGAAAAGCAATATATACATGGTGAAGAAAGTGTTAGCTCATTGGAACGTCAATCAATGTCAACGGAATGCAACAAGTTACTGAACCCACCATAAACTCAAGCCCCTGCAACTCAAAGTCCTCTTTTACCACCATATCCGGCTGTCGGGGGACACAGAGAAGGAACCCGATCTGGAAAGAGAGCATGTATAGGTCTCAATATGCTTGCATATTCAGTCAATTATGCCCAATGCATCTGTCACAAAAGGAAAAAGCACATCTGAAGCAGAGTAAATGGAAAAAGTAAACAACACCAGTGGGATGTAGATGACGGAGCAAGAGGGGATTCTGTCATCCAGTTGGTCTAGTTCTTCTCTTGCAATATTTGTCAGGAAGCCAGACAAGCCCACCAGACGCCTTTTCTCTGACAGTGAAAAGCAACAAAGTTTTTAGCATAGTTCCTCTCCCACAACACAGTTTGGCGATTATTAGTCACGCTTTTTGCGATTCGTCTTTTTTTATATAACCATGCCAGTGGCAAATAAAGACAGTAAGAACATGTAAATGCTCTTCCACCAGAAAGTACAATTAAATCTGTATGTCCACCTGCCATCTGTATATTACAATATATTCTTGTGTTCATCTAAAAAGTTTTGGAGTTGAAATGAGATCATAATTATTTCTGTTTTTGGCAGATCACAATAATAATAATATATTACAAATGAGAGGGAGAACTATAATAATAATATATTTTTTCTTCTGTATATTACAATATATTCTTGTGTTCATCTAAAAAGTTTTGGAGTTCAAACTTTTTTGAAATAAGTTCAAAATTACTTCAGTTTTTGGCAAACCACAATAATAATAATAATATCAAAAATGAGAGGGAGAACTATAATATTAATAATAATACAATTTTTTAAAGTTATTGCGTTAACAGACCTATTAATGCTCCTATTAATGAATTAATTATTAATTTGTCCTATGGGATTGACCAATAGTTGAGTGACTTTACAAAATTTGTTCCATGGTACAATAAATAAAGTTTGGGAAACACTAAAGTAGAAGGTAGACAAGGGTAATGCAATTTAAAAGACACTCACTTTCATCAATTTCCTCATGTACATTTGGTTTGATGGTGAAGCGGTTCTCGGCTACGCTACTTTCAAAGTCCACCTATATGTCAGCAACAACAAGGATTAAGATGGCAAGTGTGTTTAATGGCAACTTTAACCACAAGAGATCTCATCTGGTACCACGCGGCTGATTAGAGAGGCGACATGTTGGAGGTCATCAGTGAAGCCTTCACTGATTTCCCGGAACAGATGAATGGATCGAGGAAAGTGGCGTACTGTATCTCTGATACACACCGCATTGTACACTGTCTGAAATAGACAATCAGCTTCAGGCGATACGGCACTAAAATGCAATCGCATGAATGGGATGTAGAAAGTCAAATGACCTTGAAGATACCCTGCCAATCAGTAACTTTGGTTTGTGCGAGAGACATCCTACGCAGGAGAGTCTGTAAAACACAAATAGGCTTTATGACGCAACAGACCTATAGATGAAGCAACAGGAGAAGATTTGGATCAAAAGTACTGGGATGTTTCTGATGCTACGTAGTGACGTCCGTAAAGTGTTCAGTGAGTCTGAATTTCGAGGTGACGTGAAGAAACGGATCACTTGCTGCCTCCTGAGTAACACGGCGAGGTCCAAAGTTGGTCGCAGGAACCACTGGCTGGGGCCAAGAAGGACATCATAATTCCAAAGTATTATAAATTGGATATAATGTCACATTGTCAGACTATAAATCGCAACTAAAATCTAAATATTGAAAAAATCTAAATACTAAAATACTGTGCCAGAGCTTCTCAATTTCATTGTACAATTGCATGATAACAATCAAGGCATTGATTCATTGATTACTTTGTTCTCAAAACACACATTCATCAAACCATGAATAAAACAACCACCACAAGGCTAAAAGATTAAAAGAAAATGACAAATGCACTAGTACTGCTACATTGACGCCTTATAATTAGGTGCGTTTTATGTATGAAAACAAATTATTTCATTGACGGTGCGCCTTATAATCCAGTGCCCTTTATCATTTGCAAAATACATTTTCATGTTAAGTTCTGTCATCTCTGTCGGTCATTTAAATTGTGCATAAGGGGCACCTACATAATATTTAAACATTTAAAGCTGCCAATGTCAGCGCGATTTGACTTTCTTACCGTAGCAGTTTGGATCCAAACCTGCAACTGCAGCAATTGAGTATTCCTGCACAGAATTTAGTGTTAAAATACAAAGCCAGAGAAGAGCTTTACTCAATGGAGTTGCTTTCCAATTGTACCATAAAGACTGAGTCCTTCTTTTTCACCCGAATGAAGCTTATACACTGATGGGTGATTTTCTGATTTGAAGATCTGCAGGACCCTGAGAAATACGACGTTTAATTAATCAATGCTTAACATGTACACAACCAAGTGGAGTGACCACGCTTGACAATTCTGGAGTTCTAATGATATGCAAAGATGTCGCAACATAATGAATGATCATCTTTGATACTGCGTAGAGAAATTGTTGGGAGCTTGTCTGTTAATTAATGAAGTGTCTACTAACTGAGATAAGAACTTCACATTTTTGTTGTAGGAGCCATATGGAAGAAACGAACTGCAATTATTGATTGATTGGCCCTAATATTTCATAACACATGAAAAAAAACATGTTCTTTGCAAATTTGCTTTTTAGGTGGTTCTTGATGGTGAAGCCTAGATTTTGCGAGCCAAGATTTTTGATTTTGGTGTTCAAAATAGTCATTAAGTGGTGATTATTTTTCAGCTGCTGCATGGCCTCACTACTGTCTTTCCTTTTGTTCAAATTCAGATAATAATTGTTCATTGAAAGCTCAAATTTGGCTTATATTGAAACTGTTTCAGTATTAAACAAATAAAGGCTTACAGACCTGATAAATAGATCGCTTTAAAAATTACAATAATTTATGAACGGTTTATCATTTATAATTTCAATGGTTTACAAAAAAAGCAAGAGCTATTTTAATATTACATAGGCATTCTGTTGATTATGGAAAAAGAAGAGGATCGACAAAAAGTAAAATTGGCATGTCAGACAACTGTGATTGGAGTACCAATACAAAGACCACTCTCAGCTAGTTATTGGGTTTTATGTTAACCCAAAATAGCCAACTTACCTGAATGCTTCCTTATCAATGTACACCACACCCTTACTATATTGGGAAAAATAATATTAATTGCCATCACAGAAAAATAATGTTATGCGTATGCTAATATAGATGTTCCTTACAGTGTGTACGAACTGAAGTTCAGGATAGGAACGGCGACACTGGTGTCTTCCAGCTGAACCCCCACTCTCCTCCTGTCCAAACATTTGAGAAGAGCGCCCACTGTCCTCAGCTATGTCCCACCATCCAACACACACACACATACACACACCAAAATACATAAAAGTTGCAGAATTAGCACTTAATTAGCTGGCACGGAGCGTTACCAACTGCCTCACCATGAGGGGTGAGTCAAAGGAGATACAGGAGGAGAGATAAGCCATCTTGTCTCCCTCGGAGATGGAAGCAGGCAGGAAAGGCAGATGGGCCGAAAGCAGCCTCATTTTACCAAGTTCCAGACCTGTCACATTAAAGTGGAAATTTAAATCGTAATACTATATAAAGCTACTGAGGCATAGCAGGGGATGTCTTCGTCACAATATAACTATATGATGCAGACAAAATGTAAATTATGTCCATAAAGTACTAAATTGTAGCCATAAATGACCTTTTATATGTGCACAAAACACACATTTGTGCCCACTACGTAGGTTTATTAGTACTAGTATTAGTACTTAAAGTTCTTCACGCAGTGTTACGATTAAAAAAATAATAAAAATAATAAATCCCCATGTCTTGGGTAGGACTAAGTCCAGATATTAGGTAATTCTTGATATATTTTCAAGGCCTTCTTACCAAAATCGAGATATGGATAAATTACCACCTCTGGTTTGTACTCTGGATTTGAACCTGAGAAAAAAAATTGACAAAAATAATGAGTACTAAGTCTTACAAGTTGGTGTACATCGCCATTTCTTATCCTTTATCACTGTTGCTAGTTCCCAATGCCATGTTCAACTGATCCACGTATCGTTCCCCTTGACATAGATAGTGCTTGGCCAGTACACCATGTCAATATCATGACAAGTACGTAGTATTTGCCAAAACACTTTTTGAACTCACCCAGATGGAGCAGGAATCGGGTCATGCAGCGCTCTTGCTTTGCACTGGTGATAATCACTTGAGGATAAATCTCCTGAATGACTAAACAATTGAAGAGGGGTGATAAGAACAAGGGAACCGCTTCATAACCGAGTACCCGGAGAAAACCCACGCAGTCCCGGGTAGAACATGCAAACTCCACACAGGTGGACCGACCTGGATTTGAACCCACTGTGAGGCCGATGCGCTACATTTCATTAATGTGAATGAATAAAGATTTTAAACAATAGTCATGATTACCTCTGGCCAGCAGATGTAGCTCGTCATTATCTGGCGTATCTAACATGTAGTGAACCGACGAGTCTTTGCTGTCATAAAAGCAGAGACCCACTTGGCCATGTTCTGCTAAAACACTCAATAAAATCTAGAATAAGCAGACAGAGTGAAGTGCGGTTAAGTAAAGTCATATGTTAATTTCAAGATTTGATTCCTAAAACCTCATTTGGATCTTCCTCTTCTTCTTCTACTTCTTCTGTGAAAGCCAAGTTGGTAGCCATTGCTCCTCCATGTCCTTCCATTGCCGCCATTGAATTTGAATATAAACTATCGTCGCAAATCGTCTTAGTTAGGTGCTAGCTGGCAAAATAATTTCCTTCAAAAACCAATTTTGCCGGAATCAAAATACTTTCAGGGCACACATAAATAACAACTTACGCTGTTAACTTTCCAAATAATGTCAGCATAAAGGGGGTAATGTTGAAGTAAGAGCTAGAGCTAAAATTTGGCTAAGTGCTAACATTCAAATATGCTACAGGGAAGGCCCACCTTATACCAGTTCCAGGAGGTGACACAGCAATAACTTGTTTCCTGTTAAATTACCAATAACAGAAGTAAAAATTATCCTTAATCATATTATTTCAAATCACATTTGTTTTAGAATATGCCAAAAATAAAAATGTTGCAGTTTATTATTATTATTATTAATAATAATATTTCCAATATGCAATTATAGTATATACACTGATATTCATTACCAGCTTGGCTGGTTTATTCGCTCAAGTGACATTTTAAGTTAGTACTTTAAATTATATTCTCTGTTTTAAAACATGATTATAAAAGTCAAAAGTGTCAGTGATAACTACTAAATAGATCAGTAACTACCTCATCTTGAATTGGAAAAGAGAATGGCACAAATTCAACTGTTGCCCAATAATATACTTTACCTTCAAAATAAACATATATTCACATTTACAAATTTAATAGAATATGGCCACCAAAAATCTTATTAAAGTACCTTTGCACTACAACCATGGTTGGTGTTTGTGTGTGAGAAACTACTGGATTAACCCCAAAAGAAATATTTTAAACTAACTAAAGGCCTTAAAATAGGGCTAATATTAGCTTATATACAGACCAAATAACGTGGAAATTGATTGGAAATTGCTGGATGCGTACCTTTAGACACAGACAGTCAAATGACACAGCAACTTTTTGGGTTGACAAACATATTTATTGTTACCGGCAGTGACACAAAATTGCAACCTTTGGGTTTCATTTATTCGGTATGAAGTATAACAACAAACAGAACCATTAAAAATAGGAATGGATTGTTTACTACCCACAGATGTGAAACCATAATGCATGAAAAAGCATAAAAAATAATGTCCATCGATGCTCTGGCCAGTATAAGGAAAATGTAAACTATTGACTGGAAAGAAGGTAGTGCTGCAGAGTTGGTGGGAGACACAGCTTGTCCATGTGATTTTGCCTTGGCAAGCCTACATGATGGCGTATAATGAGTGCACACAGAGCCATCAAGGCTGGAGGTTCAGCTGAAAGGAGGAAAGAACAAAAGGTATTAATTATGGCAGCCCAAAACACCAACAACAAAAAGCACTCACAAATGGCGCCGTTCAGGTATCGTAGTCGTATGCAGGCTCCTCCCCTCACGCTACTCACTGCTGGGAACAGCTCCACACCGCGGGGGAGGTCTTTGAAGGCGGCACCCAGAAAGTGACCATCAACCACGAATCCAATAGTACCTGCGTCTGCATCTAAGACCATGAGGGTGCGCTCAGGGATGGTAAGAGGTGCATTTGGCATATCTCTACTTGACGTGACAAGTTGGGACGACCATGCTTCTTTACTGTAATATGTCCAACTCTTTTCTGGGTAAGTTCCCTGACTTTGTCCATTATGCCAGAGATGATTGCTTTGGAGTTCCCAGCCCCAAGACTGCGAGTCTGACCCCAGCAGTGCATTGTATCCTGAGGCCTGCAGAGGACACCTTTGCCTGGAGAATCCCAAGACTGCATGACTGCCTCTCTCTTTGGGGTTCCACATCACCTCCCATATGTGAAGCCCGGCTTTCACCCCCTTTTCTGCCCTTACCCCGTCGCTGCTCAACTCCACGGGTAAACGAGTTGCTTCCTCCCTGCTAGCAGACAGAAGGAAGTGAGGGGAGCAGTGAATTGAGCTCCAACGCGAGCAACTGTGTCCTGGACGAACTGGAGAGTCGTTTAAAATGACTTTGAGGCGAGAGGACATGGGGACGGCCAGAGAACTGAAAGCAGAGAGGGAAGGCAAATGCTTTTTTGTCCTGCCTTGCAGCCACGTTGACAGCAAAAGACCCATTGGTATTAACTGATCTGTTGGGGGACACAAAGTGTTTATTGTTGAAAAAAATAGTAATAAAAAATATAAAATATAATAAAATAATTATATATATATATACGTGTATATATATACGTATATATATATATATATATATATGTGTGTGTATATATGCAAATTGTCATTTGAATTGAATGCGTTTATTGTCTTCATATAAGTATAATGCGATGTAAAACCTCACCACGAAGTGCACAGTAACAACAAACCACAGACAAATAAATAACCATAATTAATAAATAAATAATGAAGAAATAAGTAATACATAATAAATAAGTAGCGTCAACATAATAAATATAGTCAACATAAATTAGGTAAATAAAGTAGGGAAGTGCACAAATAACAACAAAAAACGAACAGATAATCAATCAATAAATAATAATAAAAAATAAGTAATAAATAAAATTAAAAAATCATCACAGGACAAATGAATAAGAAAACTTCTTTTTAGGCTCTTACTTGTGATGGAGTCTTTCGTCTGACAGCAGTGCAGACGATTGCGTCCGCTTAAAAAGCCTCTTATCGCATCTATCGTGGGTATTCACTCCCCCAACGATTGTAATATCTGACACCGAGTCACGCAAAGCCCAAATATCCCTGACAGAAGTCCTTTTTTTTTAACAGGCGACAGTCTTTCATTCATTTTCTGAACCGCTTATCCTCACAAGGGTCGCGGGGAGTCGAGAGTCAAATACATTTAAATTAAATTAACATGAGCCGGTTGTGCTTTTAGATTTGTAGAGCTTTAGCGCATTCTATAATGGACATAAACATAAATAGCGAAACATAAAAATAGAAGCAAATTCGGGCTTTTGACTAACAAAACGAGAAAGACAAAATAGGCTCATTTTTTACTCCCGTGACGCGCATGCGCAAAGGTCGTATTTATCCCTCAATGTTGACTTTAGCGAGGCTATATCTCAATATTAACGTTTAGTTAAAAAACATTATTGCCTTGTAACAGGCAACACACATACATATTCACACAACGTACATTTACATTATACGTAGTCCAAAAATATGTCTTATTTATATTATGTTTTTCTTCCCGTTTTAACTGCAGTAGCTATAAAACTCAGCACACTTTTTTGTTTGAATTAGTTTTTTCGTGTAAAAAAAATTCCCGGTGAAATAATTTCCTGATTATACAAATTTGAGAACCTCATATTTAAACAGATATGTGAATGATCTCCACTGCAAAAAATGTTGAGAGTCCGTGTTTAACCACTAGAGGGCGCCAGTGTTCCTTAAATGTTAGCGATGCCTCGCGTGGATGTGGCCGCCTGTTGGTGCTGTTTATCGGGCATGTGGATGACTTTCTGGGGCTAGAGCTACCTCCCTCTTTGACCCTGCCTCGCCGATAAAAAAAAGAAAAAGAAAGCAGGGAAAAGGGGGCTGCTGTGGATGCACCACGGGAGACAAGAAACGTACGGCTTTAATTAGGGCATGCTCAAGCTGCACAACATGGAGAGCCGCCGCTTTCATGTATCAATTTGGAGTACAAACTAATGTTTACGCCTGTTAAGTTGCTCAAAGCCAAAAAAGATTCGGCGAGCTACTTTGCTTCTTTTTTTTTTAGCTGCTGATACCCTCATCTGCAATGATGCGAGCTGTGGTAGGGAAAGGGAGTTGGACCGCTACGCTAGTAATCTTCCTTATAGGATTGCTCGTTTCACAAGGATCCTGCAAAACGTCGGATGAAGGTATTAAAACCACGAGCCGAGTATTTTGGCCCACTTTGACTTGTCTCGAGATTGCTAATTTGTAGTTTTTTGGGGGCTAGTGGTACCGCTAGCCGGGCGGGATGCTGATGGAACTTAAACTTAGCTAGCCTAATGATAGCCATGCTAACTGGAAGCTTGGAAAACTTGATTAGTGTTAAGCTTTGTGTTCATTCTTTAAAAGTTGTCTTCCTAGCATCCTTGAACCAGTCCCGTTTTTTTCTATTAATCTGTTTTTAAGAGACAGTTACCTACAGTCCAATCTTATTGTCCAGAGCTGAAGGGTGGGGGTGCTCTGCTGTGCATTTCATGATCTAAAGCAAGTCATATTTCATGTTAAATCTTTATATTGTTCAGGTAGAAGTCAATTCACTACCAAGAAATACAGAATATACTGGTTTCTGAATCAGCAAAACCAGTACCAAAACATAACAAAGGCAGAAAAACAGCTGGATTTGTTGTTTTGATACTGGTCTTGCTGGTACAGAAACCTGCATTTACACTGGATTTCTTAGGAGTGAGTTGTCACATTGCAATATGTTTATCATATGTGTGAATTTAGGACACAAAATAATGAAAATGTGTGCTCATTATGCAAATGTTCTGCGATCCGCTGGCCACCGATTCAGGGTGTTGTCCCCTGCCTCGTGCTCGAATATCTGCTGGGATTGGGTCCAGAACCCCCCGCGACCCTTGTGAGGATAAAGCGGTTCAGAAAATGAATGAATGAATATGCAAATGTTATTAAATGATGCAGTTGCTGAGACACATCAGCCGAAGTGTTCAGATTCTGGTCAGCAACACTGTGGGTGCCTTAGTTAGTTGACTCACAATTCTGAAGTTCTGCGACTGAATTTGGGCCCCGAAGCCCATCCTTTGCGGCCAAAGGACTGCTTATAGTACCTGAATGACAGGATTTTCTTACATGAGTTCAATGACAAAAAGATAACTCAGATTATGACAGTCATAAAGTTAAATCCTCAGCAATTTGTAACAGATTTGTCCAAGTTGAAAACCATTGACTGAAGGCATTGCCACATGCAGTGGAGGAAAAAACAAGTAAAAGTCGCATTGAACCAAAGGACAGTAAAGTATTGAATTACAGTTGATAAGATGATGTGGTTGTGCATCAAAGGGCAGCTAATGATTGAATTATACTGATATAAAAATTATGATAATACTATTCAGTCATTAAAAAACGATTGAAAATTAACAGTAAAAACGAATAAATTCCTGCTATTAATGTCCCCATGAATATGGAAGACCTTGAATTAGTTTTATGAATGAATTTAATTGAAGCCCCTCAGATTTTTAGTATTATATTCAAAAAGAAACATTGGGTAATTTGGATTAGTGGGTTTTGAAAAGCTTTAACTTTAGTAACAGCAGAATAATTAGAAATATTTTTCCCATTTCTAAACTAGCATTTGTGCATGCAGTTCATTTTCTATATAGTAATTGCTTAATGACAATAAATCTTCTGAAATGGTAACAACACAAGATGATTTCCTGGTGTATTGCAATCTGAAGCACTAACCTGACACTAATATTAGTAGATGCTAATATTGGCTCATTTTGTGAATAAGTGCAAGTTTATTTACTACTCTACTTTTTTTGCAGTCTTGTGACCAATGCCAAAGTAGTAGAGCCCAAACTTGAGAATTGTGAAGTAGATTTTGCTCACCACTCACCCACCTCTATTAATACTGTATGTCTTCAATTTAACCATCCATTCCCTTGCCAGAACCAATACTTTAAATTGTTCCTATAATAAAGTAGGAATGATGATGATGATGATTATTATTATTATCATTATTAGCATTAGCATTATTATTATAATTATTTAATTATTTCATTAAATAAATCAAACTCATATTATTTAGTTGTATTCACTGTATGTTTATGTGATTGTCATGTTCACCATCTGGTAGAAGTTATAGATTTTAGAAATGTCCAATTGTAACTTTCCCCAGAGACATTTTCATTAGATTCATAATGTCCTTCAAGCTTCAGTGCAAAACTCATCTTGTCATATTTACAAACAGGACATTATTACGTTATACCAACCAAACATTATGAAGTACAGTATTGCTGTAATAATATTAGTAGTAATAGTAGAAGATGGTAACGCTAAAAATGTGGAGCAATCCCTTCTTCCATTCTGTTTATGCCCCTAGAGATTTAAAAAAAAAATTGTGTGAGTGACTTAGTCAAATTGTGGGTAAAAATCACAATTTTGTTTTCAAAACGTTATATGTATTATTGTCTTACCATTGGCATGGTATGAAGCCCCACTATTACTTTTGGCCTTTATAATGCCTTTCGCTTTAACATATGCACTTATTGAGAGACTTTTATTCCACCTTGGAGAGATAATGAGGATGCCAACATTTGCAGAAACTTGTTGAATTGTTACTAGAAAGAGAGTAATTAATGACAATGTGCTGTCAAGATTTTAATGTTGGTGGCAGTTGGTGTAAGAATATTTACAGGTAACCTGAGTACTATGGTCAAGGATCAGAGCGGGTTTTTCTATTTAATTGATAAAATACTGGAATATGTCCAAGTTGCAGGAGTTAAAGCCAAGTTAATCTTCTGTCTTGATGATGTAACATCGGCATCCTCTCCCCTGCTGTGTTAATGGGATCAACCATTGATTATACTCTTTCTTTTAATCCCCATGAGGTAAAATAGCTGGGTCAACACCTGACATTAGTCCCATCCTTTTGCTGAGAAAAACATAAATAAATTGATTGATTCCGAGATATGTGACGTAGACAACTAGCTGGTAAATATGCTGTGTTTAGCATTAACTTGTATTTAAGGTTTATGGATGTATGGATTTAAGAACATTATAAAAAATCATTTCCTTTTGCTTCATCTTGCACAATCATAGCAAACTCATTGGGGGTGTAGTCCAGTTTTTTAGTTTTTGTATTACCTGTTTACCAAGATACAATCTGCTCTGTGTTTGAATACTAACATGTTGTCTAGTCTGCTTTAAAGGCCATACATGACAAACTGCTCTAGGGGGTACAATCAAAAGAAAAACAGTAGACGCCAGAGTGTGTGTGTACTCCAAAATAATGCGGAAATATTACCTATATACGTTAAATTGACTTTTTACAAAAACATTAACATTCGAAGGCCTTTGCTGCTGCCGCCTCATTTTTTTCCTCCATGTTCCTTTTAAAAATAATAATATTTATTTACAATTGTTGTAACAACGTTGCATTTTTTTTGCAACCGTTCACTTGTGATAATTAGCCGCACTTCTGTCTTTTGATAAAATCACCAGTGATATGGAGTGGTGAAGGTGTGTAAGCTTTGTAGTTCTTCTTCAGGCTTCCTGTCGCACCCATGACGGAGCCCAGAGGAGAGAGACGCTTAGCTTGTTTAACAATGATGTCAGCCTGCTGCTGATTTATTGGATGAGAGCTGGGAGGGGTCTGCTGCATTTGTGAGTTCTTGCCTGTCATTCTGGGCTCTCCCAGGGGAGTGTTTTTTTAAAGTCAGCGCAGCTGGTACCCCTAACAACAGATCCCTGGGAGTGGAACAGGAAGTGAGGTCGTGACGTGCACCAAGTTGAGGTGCACTTTTGGACTTTCCAGCATTCTCTATGTGCTCTTCCAAGCATCTGCTTGCATAGCATACATGATGAAGTAAAGAATGTAGTGAAAGGTCAAAAAGTGGACACGGGGAGATAATCTTTCCTCCATTCCTCTGAGTTGTCATACATCTATTTTGCCAAAGGTGTTAAAGCGGCGGCCCGGGGGCCAAATCTGGCACGCCGTATCATTTTTTTGTATCCCGAGAAAGTAAATCATGAGTACCGACTTTCTGTTTTAGGATCAAATTCAAATGAAGATTATAGATGTCGATTATATTTCCTTTAATTCATTTTTTTCTTTTGATTTTAGTTCAAAAAGCATTTTGTAAAATCTAAAATAAATATATAAAATATTTTCTGTTTTCCACTTTAATATTGAACATCATAAAAAAATGATTATAGATGTAGATTATATTTCCTGATTTCCCCCTTTTTAAAACACTATTTTTTCTATTCATTTTTTCTTTTGTTTTTAGTTCAAAAAGCATTTTGTCAAATCTAAAATAAATTTAAAATGTTTTCTGTTTTCCACTTTAATATTGAACATCATAAAAAAGAGTTTCCTTTTGAAATGAAAAACATAAGATTAAAAGATGTTTTCCCTTACTAAGAAAAAAAGCTCAAATAAACATTGTTTTTGATCTATAAAAAAGAATATTTAGCGCTTTTGATCCAGTTCTATTAATCCATTTTTTTTTTATATCTAAATATTATATCTAAAATAGTCTGGCCCACACGAAATTGAATTGACGTTATTGACGTAACCCGAGTTTGACACCCTTGGTGTACCATATAATTTTATTTCAACAAATGTGTAATTTAAAGCAGCAGCTCCGTTTTTAGGTGCAGTGTGCACTTGGATTGAACTCCTACTACATTGTTAGAGTGGTAACTGGTCGACCGTGGGATCTCGGAGTGGGGGAGAAGTGTTTATCCAAAGTTTATGTGCTGCTGAAGGTGAGCTCACAAGAAACAGACAAAATTAAGTTGCGTTTTAGGATGGGGGAGGTGAGCATGTTTGGGCCCATAGAGTGGAAAAATCTCTCAGCCTAAATTGAAAGGTTAGCATGGTTCACTCGGCAGCTCCTGATCATACAAACCCTAAACTTCCAAAGCGATTACAAGTGTGTCCAGGTCTGTGCAGCTTCAAGACTGGTGTAAATGTAAAGATTTTTCAAATCGTAATATATTTTTTATATTTTGTGGTGAGGAAAAAATCCTATTCTTAATATTTTTAGAATTATTAAGGCTAGAAAGCATATTTTATTTTAATCATCGGCTTCATTTAACATATACAATTTTAACATTTGTTGATTTTTTGGGGGGATGGCTGGCCTGGTAAAATTGTTTACACGTGTCTTTATTAAAAGTGATCCATCTTAAGTTGAAATAAATGTCTAAACAAACTTTTTAAAATTCATTTTGTCCCATGATGTGAGCTATTTTTAGAACCCACTTGCTACTCATGAGGTCCTTGGGATTTGGGAAGTTTACCCTGGGAGCCATGTTGCTTATCCCTCTCCTATATAATGCTGGAAAAATAATAATAAAAAAAAATCATTAAGGTCAATAAAATAATCCTCCTCTCTTTACTCGGGACAGCCAGATCCATCTCTGCTCATTAACTCGAAAGAAACTTCTTTTTTGTCTAGAAGGTGTGTTATTAGGAATTATTTGAAATTTAACAGATTTTTTTATGTATTGTTTTTATGCTGTGTTCATTTTTGGATGAAGGGAAATGGGCTATTGTTTTTGTGGGGAAGTTGAATTGGTCCAGGAAGTTTTCACCAGGGTGAGATGTGGAATCCGTTCTCTGTAAACCGGCGCCAAAGGGCAAAATAACAAATAGTCTAAGACAACGGTCCCCAACCTTTTTCTCACTGCGGACCGGTAAACCTCTTTCTATTTTCTCGCTGACTCGCTTATTGAAGAGGGCGACAACTTAAGATGAAATGGTGTGGGAGTGGGGTTGGTGCACGAACGACATCCACAATGGGGAAAAAAAATTCCCAGCATAATAGCAATTATTTATTATTATTGTAACAACTTTTCTCTTTTCTAGTCGGAGGGCAAGATTGAAAACGTTAGTATTTATTACTCCGACGGACCAGCATCAGGTGGCTGGCGGACCAGTACCGGTCCACAGACCGGTGTTTGGGGACCCCTGGTCTAATAGATAACCTTCAATTTTATCCAGCATGTGCATGTTCGTAAATTGTTAACTTTCGATAATTTATAGCACACAAACATCATTGTCGTTTGTTTGTCTTGACAGAAGTCACTCTGAAAGTCCACCTGAGTGATGCCAGCACTCAACAGCCTTTGACTGGCGTATCCATACAGCTTTTTGCCAACCATACATTGGCAACCACGGAAACCACACAGGCTGATGGCAACACCTACCTGCGTTTCCCATACCGCCTCGGGACTCCACTGGTCATCACCGCGACCAAACCTGGATACGTGCCAAACTCAGTGCCGTGGACGCCCTCCCGACTCCCCGGTATGTTTCTCATTACCTGTATGTGAGTCCTTTGCTCTACCTTTTGTTCATGTAGAATACAGTGGTACCTCGACATACGAGTGCCCCGACATACGAGCAAATTTGAGATACGAGTAGAATTTTTAGCAAATATTTATCTTGAGATACGAGACAAATTTTGATATACGAGCAGACAGCGGACGCGAGAGGCTGCTCATAAGAACATCATGGGCACTGTCTTTCCGGTCGCAACTCCCTCGTGTAATGTCTATGAGCACTAAGCGGAGCGTTGCATTTTTTCAGTGGTTTTTTTTCTTCTCGTTAGTCAGTGTGAATGGCGTATATATTACTTCTCCTTGGCAAGTGGTTGTGCGTTATCCTATTGTGAGGACATTTGTGTTCATAATTTTCGGAATATTTTGAAGGGAATACAAAAGCAAACAACCCTCAATGGGTTGCATCTGAAAGTCTGGGTGGAGGCGGGACAAATAGAGCCAACCCGGCCGGGAGAAGAAAGGTATAAAAAATTAAAACAAAATTAGAATTTAGTTGAGTGTAAGGTAAGATTAAACTTCTTTTTGAGTGTTTGCATCATAATCCAAGTTCATTTCAAATTTTTTATGTTGTGTGTTGCCGTGCAAAAAGTCCCCTCTCCCCATCTCTCTGTCACTCTCTCTCCCTTCCGCAAAATCCGTCTAATTTTAGAACTATGAACCACATTTTAGTAATATTAAACCGCTAGTTATTTGTTACTATGTTAATAGATGGCGAATTAGAACAAATAAGAATGTTTTTCCAATCCAATATCCTTTTTTGGGTGTTTTTTCAGAGGGTTGGAACCAATTAATTTGTTTTTAGTTTATTCCTATGGGAAACGTTCGTTTGAGTTACGAGAACACATTAAGCTCTTATCTCGAGGTACCACTGTATCTGGGTTCATGCCAGGTGTGTGAGCTAATGAGTGACCCGCTCCATTACTAATTTATTAAACTCCCTGCCAAAAGCCAGCCGGGGGGGAGCTGCTTTAACCTCCCTTTCATAAACACGCAGGCACGCTCATCTCCCAAATCAACAACAGCGCATCACTGACAAAGAAGCAGCCGTGGGTGGGTGCAAGCGTGGTTATTGTAAGCCAACGACAACGCCGGCCAATTGGATTATCACGCTTACTAGTTCGGAACAATGGAGGAGTGAAAGGAAGGAAGGGAGAGTAACGAAAGAAGTGCAGACTGCCGCGTCAGTCTTCTTCTTCTTCTTCTTCTTCTTTTTCACCTCAGGCGCCTGAGGATTACCCTCAGCAGCGCTAGGGCTGCCACTGGAACACGGATAAGTTCATCCAGGGAGTTGCCCAAGCCGCGATGGTAGCGTTCGGTCATTAAGGCCGGACAGCGGAGCCATAAGTGTTCAGACGACTCCGTGTCCTCGTCGCACAGGCGGCAGCGATCCGAGTCGGATTTCCCCACAAGGTGGAGCCAACGGCGGAGCAGGGGGTGGTGTCCACTGCGGAAACGGATCAGGTCTGTGCGGTCTCCTTTCGATAGGGCAAGTTCTTCCTCTGTGACTTTTGTAGTGTAGGTCTGCAGAAGGCGGGGGTGGGAGAGGGGGGGGGAGCGATCTTCACGTTGGATGATGGCACGTCTTGTGGCTGCGTCCGGGGGGGTATTGGTTTGGTCATCTAACGAGCCAAGTTTAGCTAGGGCATCAGCCAGGTCGTTTCCGCATATGTTGCAGTGGCCCGGGATCCACAGTAGCTGCAGTCGCTTAGGCGGAGGGAAAAGGGCGATGTCACCCTGTAGTCTCCGAATGGCGGGGTCTTGCGTATGGGGGTTTCCCATGGCTTGGACCAGCGATTTGCAGTCACTGAGGATAATTGATGTCTGCCAGTCTGCTGTTTCCCTCAGCCAGGAGAGTGCCTCGGTCAGTGCCACTTTTTCAGAGTGGTAGGAGCTGCTGCGGCTGCCAGTGGCACCATGCCATTGGTGGATGATTGCACTCTCCTTAATGACGACAAAACCTGCACCACCGTCCGCAGTGCCTTCTTTGGTGGATCCATCTGTGAAGATCTGTAGGTCCGGTTTGCCCATGCTTCTGATGAGCTCTTCTGCCTTGTCTCTTTGGGTGATGGTCGGCATGTGTTTAGAGACTGCGGTAAAGGCGGTTTGGATGGGGGGGGGTAATAGCCAGGGTGGGCAGGGATGGGAAGAGTATGTGCAAGGGGTATGGAGTTCGAGAGCGGTAAGACGGGGAAGGGTCGATGATCGCCAGTCTGGCTTCTTTTGCAAACGCATTTTAACGTTTTCATGGAGGAGGCGGTGTCGGGGATCAGAAGGAGGCAGCTGGTTCCAGGCATCCGCCTTAAGAAGTGCTTGTAACTTGAGGCGGGATGAGAGGGGTGTGAGATGTGCCTCATGTAGGACTGCTTCGGTGGGGGTAGACCTGAGGTGGTGGGTTATGGCGCGGGCTGCTTCCAGTTGGGCGGTTTCAAGGGATTTGAGGTGAGTTTGGGCCAGCCAGGGGGCCCATGCCGGTGCTGCGTACTCCGCAAGACTTCTCTGGGTGGCAATATACACCGTTCTAAGGTCGTTTGGTTGCCAACCCCAGGATGTGCCACTGAGTTTGCGGAGGAGGTTCGTTCTTTTGGACATGGTTTGGCGGACCTTTTTCGCTTGCTCTGCAAACGTGAGTTGTCGGTCAAAAGATACGCCAAGAAAAGTGGGGGTGGGGTTATGCTTGAGGGTGGCGCCATTTATTAAGATCTTTGGTTGCCATTTGGCCTCAGCTGAGTCCAGGCTAAAAAATGACGCCTCACACTTGGTGGTGTTAAGGTTTAGGTGTGCCTCGGAACTCCACCTCCAGACTTTTTCCACCTCCGCTTGAAGTCTGCTTTCCACCTCCTCTTTGTTCCTACCCCGACAAGCAAGAGCCAGATCGTCTGCATAGGCGCTGACCAGGGTGGAGTCGTTGAACTTGTCGAGGAGGTCATTAATGTAGATGATGAATAAGAGGGGTGACAGGACCGAGCCTTGGGGGAGCCCTTCTTTGAAGGTTCTGCTCCTGCCGATGGTATTGTTGATCCTGACCCTGGCTGTGCGATTTGTGAGCCAGCTGGCGATCCATCTGATGAAGCGGTAGGGGACCCCCAGGTCTGCCATTTTTTGTAAGAGACCTGTTCTCCATACCTGGTCGAATGCCTTGCTGAAGTCAAAGAATGTTGCAAGCGTGCGTTGCCGTTGAGTCGACTGGAAGCCATCAGAGATGAACTGCGACAGTCGCAAGGCCTGGTCCGTCGTGCTTCTTCCCTTTCGAAAACCGGCTTGCCAGTGGCTGAGAAGCTGTTTATCTTCCAACCACCAGGCGAGACGGTTCACGATGAGCCTTTCCATTGTTTTGCTAAGCGTAGAGGTGAGGGCGATGGGTCTGTAGTTCCCAACGTCCTTTGATGACTTCCCTTTTTTGAGGAAAGGGATGATGGTGGCCACTCGCCAAGCTTGTGGACACCAGCCCTCTAGCCAGCTGGTGTTGATGATATGGAGTAGTTCGGGAAGGATGTTTGCCGGAAGATTTTTTAGAAGGTCCGGGGCTATGTCGTCGGGTCCAGCTGCCTTGCCCGCTTTAAGTTGGGACAGCGCTGTCTGCAGTTCAGCATCGGTGAACGGGAGCTCGAGGACTTGTCGCGGTGAGCCGAGCAGTCTGCGGGTAGCTGTACGTATAGAACGCACTGCTCGTCTGCTCCGCTTGTCACTCTTGCGTCCGCTGACCGAGGCATATTCCCTGATAAATGCTGTTGCTTTGGCTCGGTCACTCACGTACTCCTTGTTCTTGTAGACCAGGGACTCGCCAGATTGTTGTGTTTTGGTACCTGAGAGGGATTTTACTAAGGACCAGGCTTGTCCCGTAGATCTTGTCTCGGCGATCTTGGTGAGGTGTAAGCGCCATGCGTTCCTTTTCGCTTCAGTGGTTTTTTGTTTGATCTGTTGACAGAGTGCTATCCATTCTTTCCTATTTTGTTGGAGGTCTCGACGTAGTCGATTCCTTTCACGGATGAGGTCCTTCAGGTCCTGTGTCAGCCATGGGAGCTCCTTCTGGCGGATAACTTTGACCGGTATTGTAAGTGCTGCTGCCTCTTTCATGTGTTGCACTAAGAGGGAGAGTTTTTCCGGGGCTGTGACTGCTGCGGAGATTACGGGTAGGCGATCCATGAGGATGGTACGGTACCTCTTCCAGTCAGCTTTCGAGAAGTTGGGTCGTACTCTTCTTTGTTGGCATTCGACACGGAGAGCACGGTTCCACCTAATCAGAATCGGTCTGTGGTCGGAGGTCATCTCGTCGATGGGTTCCCATTGCAGATGTTCGGCCGTGGTGGGGTCAGTGATCGTTAGGTCGGGGGCACTCATGCCTGCTCCTTGTTGGTATCTGGCAGCCCGTGTCCACGCGCCGTCATTAAGGAGAGTTAGGTCATGGTCATCGACCCATTGATGGATTGCGTTACCCCTGGGATCTGTCTTGGCAAGTATATCCCAGGTCGGGTGGTGCGCGTTGAAATCCCCGCAGATCAGGCCATGCTCCGTGGGGAGCGAGTTTAACCAGGAGAAATCTTGGGGGGCAGGACAATAATCCGATGTCGCCGGGGGGATGTAGGCGTTGACCAGTGAGAGGTGCCGCCTGCGGGCGATGGGAATGTGGATATGCTGGAGTTCGAGGGGGCCTGATGGGGACGCTGGAAGGATGGAGTAGGGGATGCCGCATCTCAGGTAGACAAGGAGACCCCCGCCTCGTCGCTGTTTTGTGCCTGAGCCCTCACGGTCTTGGCGAATCACGTTATAACCGTCGAGCTGAGGCGTCGGGTCTTCGAGTCCCAGTTTTGTTTCCTGGAGGAGGAGGATGTCAATTTTTAGACGTGCCGTCACCTCTTTCAGTTCGGTAGTCTTGGTCGCCAGGTAGTCACAGTTCCATTGAAGGATGGTGAGACCGGCTTTCCGTGCCTCCGGTAGATCGGCAATCCTATCTGTGGGTTGTTGAGGGTGGGAGGGTTTCAGGTTCAGACAGCTCTGGCAGCACCAGTTATTGTTCCTGCGAAGTATGGTTAAAGCGTGTCTGGTTTCAGGGGCACATTTGAGGTGGAATCCACGTTTGCAGGATCTGCCGCGTCAGTCTTGTGTCCTGTCCGCCAATGGGAAACAACCGTTATTAAAAATGTATAAAGATGGTTTAATCAATTGTTATGCCTTATAGTATTCAGTCAGTTATAGTCGGGTAGATTTAAGATTGTTTCCATATAGCTTTGAATCAGTGCAGTTAATGCACCTCTTTGTACACTTGTTGTTTGTCTTCCAGTGTTTTCCTCCATTAGCTTATATCTCTTGCCTGAGAGAGCTGCTACTCTGACGGTCTATGAAGATTTCGTGGAGATTGTGTCAGATTTCCAAGGTAAATGCAGTTCCTCTTTCCTTTTTTTACTCATTTGTCTTTTTGAGTGCAGATAAAATATATTTCAGTAACTTTCCTAAACTAGGCTGCTACCCTCAACAAATGTGTATGCACAGTGGTGTCTTGAGGTACGAGTGACATGTCTTGCGAGTTTTTTGTGATATGAATGAAATGATTTGATTAGCTGTGTGCATTAGAGATACAATTTCTGTATATTGACAGATAAGTGAACTACATTCATTTTAGAACTCATTTCATTTTCTGAACCTCTTTATCCTCATTAGGGTCGTGGGGGGTGCTGGAGCCTATCCCAGCTGACTTCAGGCCAGAGGCGGGTGACACCCTGAATCGGTGGCCAGCCAATCGCAGGGCACAAGGAGACAAAGAACAACCATGCACACTCACACCCATACCTAGGGGCAATTTAAAGTGGCCAATCAGCCTACCATGTATGTTTTTGGAATGTGGGAGGAAACCGGAGTACCCGGAGGAAACCCACGCAGGCCCGTGGAGAACATGCAAACTCCACACAGGTGGACATGACCTGGATTCAAACCCAGGACCCCAGAGCTGTGAGGCCGACGCGCTAACCACTCGCGACACCGGGGTGCTCCATTTTACAACTGTAGGCAAAAATTCAAAAACCCGGGTTCCAGTTGTTTATTCCCGCAAACTAAAATTAAGAGGTGTACATCGTGTGTTAAAGCCACTTAGCTTTGTCCTGTGAAGCTGTTTTGTTATTCCTAACAATATACAGGATAAAATAAATATGTAATACATGTTCTCATAATTACATAGTATTGATTGAGCCAGACACCACAAGTCCTACTTGTCTTCTTTGAGGAAGTCTGAAACCATAAAACAATTATTTTAACAAACAAGAAACAGGTCACTAAATTTGAAAACCCTAAACTAAAACACTTTACCTTGCCTGTGTGTAAAAATATGTGCCGCGTTGCAGTTGTTCGGTTTTTAATCGCGAAATAAGGGGAATTGCAATCATTAATAAGGGGAGCATTTAGCCGAAGTGGACAGGGATGTAAGAGAGAATCTTGAAACATGGATAGTGGTTGTTGTGAGACAGCCAATGAGAGCCCAGTAGACTGTAGCGAGGTTCCAATGTGAGAATCAATGCATTTTATTATTATTTATTATTTTCAAAATAAGATAACGGATAAGGAAATGCATTTATCTTTTTGGGGGATTTTGTAACTTGGATCTTTTTTGTATCTCGAGTCACTCACTCATTTGCATATAAAACATTTCGTAACCTGAAATTTTTGTACCTAGGTGCACTCGTAAGTAGAGGTATGACTGTATATCCATATTCTAAAAATATGTCGAGCCTTAAATGGTTCGTCTGTAGTGCCCCCATGTGTCTTCTCTTAACAGCAAGACACTTGAAATATGAAATGTTGAACGCACCCCAAGTGGCAATGTCAACATGACGCGCCGGGCTGCGGTGCGAAATATAAAGACTATTTTTAATATAAAAACTATTTTTAATGAGAAACCATGAAGCTCGCCTGCATGATTTTATTGTGTAGCTGCAAACTGGAGTACATACCAAGTCAATAATAAATGAAATATAGAAAGAAAAAAAAACGTTTAACAATGCAAGGAATGGGTAATACTAGCTAGCTCACAAAGTGGGGTGTGTTTAGAAGTACACGGAACAAAAAAAGTGAAGAAACTGTCCCTTGGGAATAGTAAATACACCCTGTGTAGAAATACTATAACATTGCATTTCAATTGGTTTTTCTGTCCCGTTCACTTTGGCTTTTGTTAGCATAGGCCTCTTTTGTTCAATCATTTTAAAGTCCTCTATAAAAATTAATTGAGATAATGCCATTGTTACTCAACCTCTTTGAACAAGTGTGATTGTATTAAACAGAGCTTTTTCAATCCGACAAAATCAATTTAGTTGTCTTTTGTTTGCTGAGTCTTTGTGTTTTTGGACTCGACAAGGGAGTTGTTTAAAGTATGCGGTCCACAGACTAACAATAAATATACAGACACCATTCACATGTAAACTGTTGCCGCAGGGTAGTTTATGCCCGGTCTGGCACACTTCTAAATGTTTGTCTCGATGAGGCTGGCCCTGGGGAGAGATAAACCGTGGCGTGTGGCACGAGGGGGGAAGAAGAATGAAATGGAGGGGGAAGATGATCCAATCTGTGCTGGAAAGTGGGGATATGGGTGGAGCATTTTGAAAAATAAGGGGGGATGGGTAAAAGTGTCCAACAGAAGGAAGAACATGAGGTGAGAGAAATCTGTAGGAGGGGGGCAAGAGTAGTTTCGGAAGGGGCATACAATGAACAGAAATGAGGTTGTTTCCTTTGAAACAAACCAGGGCAAAGATTGCAACCTCAGCGCTTATCGTTATCTTTAGCCTTATTGTTGCTCGTTATTTGAAATGTGCAAGACAGAACTAGCACGTCAACTATACGAACCCTCTTGCACAGCTGGATGTGTGTGCTCACGCCTCGGGAATGTTCTGTTGGACCACAATGATATCACTTTGCCAAGCCAGCCACCAGTGTAGTGTTACACCTACTATTTATGGAACTTTATTGATATATGCTAAATAAATGCCAGGCACCAGGCATTGCAGCAGGACAATAGTTGGAGTTAGCAAGGCCTAATGACATTTAGAAACACATTCCTACATATTACCTGTATACTAATACAGTACTCTACAATTCAGTTGTAAAATTCAACACAGCTGCTCCAGAATACTGATAAGCAAATTAGTAATAGTCTGAAGACACACCTATTATGCTATCTAATATTGACATACCACATTTTCTGAGCTATAAGGCACACTGGAGTATAAGCCGCACATTCAATGAATGGCCTATCTTAAAATTTGTTTCATATATAAGGTGCACCGGAGGCAGTAGTAGTAATGGTGGTGGTAGTGGTGGTAGTAGTAATAGTAGTAGTAGTAGTAGTAGTAGAAGTAGGGGATTATGTTATACATCCACTAGATGGAGCTGTAGTAGTGGTAGTAGTAGTAGGGGATTATGTTATACATCCACTAGATGGAGCTGTAGTAGTAGTAGTAGGGGATTAGGTTATACATCGACTAGATGGAGCTGTAGTAGTAGGGAATTATGTTATACATCCACTAGATGAAGCTGTAGTAGTATTGAGTTGTGTCATATACAGCTGTAGTAGTAGTGAGTTGTGTCATATACAGCTGTAGTAGTAGTGAGTTGTGTCATACACCGCTGTAGTAGTAGTGAGTTGTGTTATATACATCTGTAGTAGTAGTGAGTTGTGTTATATACATCTGTAGTAGTAGTGAGTTGTGTTATATACAGCTGTAGTAGTAGTGAGTTGTGTTATATACAGCTGTAGTAGTAGTGAGTTGTGTTATATACAGCTGTAGTAGTAGTGAGTTGTTATATACAGCTGTCGTAGTAATGAGTTGTGTTATATACAGATGTAGTAGTAATAATAGTAGTTAGTATATGTGTTATACATCAAGTGGATGGAGCTGTGCTAAAGGGAATTTCATACAATGATTAACCAATATTGATCCATCGGATTATAAGGTGCATTGTTGGCTTTTGAGAAAATTGATGTCTTTTAGTTGTGGCTTATAATGTGGAAAATACAGTGGTTTAAAAAAAAAGTCATAAAGTGCCTGAACATGACAGTAGTACCGGAATTTTTTTGTCTGCTAAAATATACTTACCGTATTTTCACGACTATAAGGTGGACCCTCAATGAATGACACATTTGATTTTTTTCCATATATAAAGCACACTGGATTATAAGGCGCCCTGTCTATTTTGGAGGAAATTTAAGACTTAAGTGCGCCTTATAGTCGTGAAAATACGGTAATTCAAAATCGCCTGAAGTTTGAAGATGGTAGTGTTTTTCAACATATAGATGACCTAAATAGAACTCTGAATTTCTGTCATTACTTTTAATGAAAGACTGAATGCCAGGAAGGACATAAAAAATTCTCATTTAAAGACAAATTTAAAGGAAAGAAACATGGACTATATAATGATGTCGGTTTGAAAAAAACATGGTCATCCATCCTTCTTTCCTTCCTTGTTGTGGATTCATATTTTGATTGGCATCCAGATGACCTAGTCAAGTGGTCCCTCTGGTAAAAATGCCCCCTTAGCCTATCACCCACCCTCCATGGCATAGCATGTCCGGTTTTGATTGGCAGAAAGTCAGACCTTGTACTTGTTTTTTCCCCTTTGATAAAAAGTACCCATTTAGAGGGAGTTGCAACAGAGAAAGCTGAAGGACCGAAAAATTCTGTGCAAGTGATCAGAGCAAGATAATGACCAAAAAAAAAAACTCTCAATTGTTGTTGGCTAACAGTTCAGTGTGCCATAATAAAATATATTTTTGTGTATACCTATAAGGAACACAATGTATTGTATTTAATACACAGTTATATACAGTAATACATTATATTGCGTACTGTATAGTGTGGTGTATAAAGGTTATTTATACTGTAGATGTACTATATATTTAATTCATTTTGACTCGTGCTAGCAATATGTCTGATGCTTTGAATGGAAATGAAACGGGAGTATTCACCGCCAGTCCTGAATGATGTTGTACAGTAGAATAGACATAGTCAACCCCATTAACAATGTTTAATTTAGTGTAACGATAAATTGTGCTTTGCTATTTAAGGAACCACTACAGACCTCTTTCTTCGAAATAAGATTGCTCCAAATGCGTCCCCCAACAAGTGTGTGTCTGTATCCCTCCCTGCAGGTTTTAAGCGCCAGCCTAGTATTCACTTCCCACGCCGCGCCTTGACTCTTCCTGTCAACACTTCCTATGCCAACGTGAGTGCACTGCTCACAGTGGCGGATTCCTCCTCGCACATCCAGCACTTTCCTTACCTGCAGGTCTCTGTCAACAATGGCACAGGTAAGTCCAAAAGGCAAAGAATATCCAAAAGAAAGAATGAGAAAAGCGCTGCGATCTGCTGTTTGGGAGTGCGAATGAGCGTGAAAAATATGGAAAATAGGGAAGAAAGGGCACATAAGAAAGAGCCATTAAGTGTGAAAAGTTTGTGTGGGGGCTTTTTAATTCTTGGCTTCCATAGCCCTCAAAAACCCCCTTTCCTTGTAGCCAACTCCATTGTTCGCCTTTCTTGATTGAGCCAGACACCACAAGTCCTACTTGCCCTCTTTGAGGAAGTCTGAAACCATAAAAACATTTATCTTAACAAAAAGGAAAATAGGTATGTAAGAGAGAATCTTGAAACATGGATAGTGGTTGTTGTGAGGCAGCCAATGAGAGCCCAGTAGACTCTATTGATGTTCTAATGTGAGAATCAATGCATCTGCGACAATATTTTCAAAATAAGATAACTGATAAGGAAATGCATTTACTTTTTGGGGAGATTTCGTAACTTGGATCTTTTCGTATCTAGAGTCACTCACTCATTTGCATATAAAAAAAATTGTAACCTGAAAATTTCGTACCTAGGGGCACTCGTAAGTAGAGGTATGACTGTATAACCATTTTCTAAAGATATGTCGAGCCTTAAATGGTTCGTCTGTAGTGTCCCTGAGTTTCTTCTCTTAACAGCAAGGACACATTAAGTGTGAAAAGTGTGTATGGGGGCTTTTTAATTCTTGGCTTCAATAGCCCTCGTAGCCAACTCCACTGTTCGCCTTTCTTCCTGCCCTTCCCTTGTTTTCTTTCCTGTCTGTCTTACCCCTTCTGACATCTCTCCTTTATCTCCAATACTTTGTGTTACAAACCCCCCACCTCACCCTCTTGTCCAGGATCTGAGAGGCCGCTGGAACTGACGCCTGTGGTTGCCCTGTCAGTCCATCTATTCGCCAGCGACGGAGTTGAGCTGCAAGTTAATGAACCGATCACAGTCTCCGTCCCCTTGCCTGCAGACAATGACATAAAGGAAAATGATCACATCCCAGCTTGGAGATTTGACCCACGTTTGGGTATGTACAGACAAAAAACACTCAGCTAGGGAAGCTTTCTGCTGTACCAAACATAGATTCATCCACCCTGAAACCACTGCAGTGTAGTATAGCAGTTTTAATAGAAAATAATTTACCGTAAAATTCTGTACTATATTGTGCATCCGGGTATAAGCCGCACCACCCAACTTTCTTAAAATTTAGGAATATATTATTGTGTAGGCCGTATTTAACTAAGACACAGGTAGCCACGCTGTAACAAGATCGTAATGGCACGTAGACAGATCATTTTGAATGTTTAAAAACTAATTGCTTTCATAAAGCAGTACGTACGTAAAACAGATTTTTAAAAAAAATCTGAATTGTTCAGTTATATTCAGAAACGTGTTTAAGGAAGTATCACGTGTCATATAGTGTGTGCCAAAACAAGTGGCTCATAAAGTCAAATAAACCCCTACATATAAATGTTGAAATTAATCAATTCTGAGTTTGCCAGTCAAATAAATCTTGGACCCAACTTGGTCCCCCAGTATTATTTTGCTCCAGTGACATGCTCAAGACGCACAATCATAGAACCCCTATTTGAGACGCATACTAAATAAATTGGTATATAAAATATTTAAAAAATATACATGTATAACATAATTTTACAAATACAAATAAAGATCTAATCTAAATGCCATATATTACTGCATTAATGCACCTTATAATCAGGTGCGCCTCATGTATGACATTACCTCATTCATTTGGTAGTGTGCCTAATTCTTTTATCTAAATCTTTTGTCTGACAAGTCTGCAATGCTAAACCACAGCTTGGTAACACAACAGCTCGCACAGCTGCCGTAGTAGAACATTATACTAATCCACAAAAGATACCCGAATACGGGATGAATAAAGTTATCCAATCCAATACAGCGTCCATATTATGGTCCAGTGTATGCACAGCGCATTTAGGCAAATAGTGGCCATTCGCAGCTGCAGATGGGAAGTAGGAGTCATTTGTTATGAGTGTTGTGTCAAGTCATGTCAAGTGAAAATTCAGTTAGAAGCACAAAAAAAGCAACAACATAGAAATTTTGCATAAAAAATATGGAACAGCTAAGTCATGTGGCTACCAGTACATAAAAAGGGATACACACAACAGCAGACATAATTACCGGGAAAAGAAGGAGTTGATTCATCCCGTGCTGGGAACACATTAACAACGTGCCATGAAATTCCATACTGGAATTCGTCTCAAATGAGTGTCAATCTCAATTTTGTCACCAACTCCATCATATTTTTGGTTTCCCTTGGTGGGCCTGCCAATGATGGATTGACTGGTCAATTGACAAAAAAAATCCCACAACAACTATTTGGAAATTTGATACATTCTTTTTTTGGGGGGAGAAATTAATCAAAAAATTGTCTGAATCCCGTTCTTTTTTTAGAACCTTCTTAAGACACTGGTATTCTCTTTATATTTTAATACATTAAAAAACAGTCAATATTCCCTTATTTTTATTCTTTTTAAATTAAAAAGGAAATACAGTATTTTTTCTCTTTTATTTACATTTTTGGAAGCGGAAGAACTAGTCAATATTATTTTATGTATTCCTTGTCTTGCATTTAAAAAAAAAGAAGAGATTTTCGGGTCCATTCATTCATTTTCTCTGCAGTTGCTGTGAACAGAGAATTACAGTTTCTACCAGTTTTTTTCCTTTATGAGAAAAAACATCAATAGTTAAATGGGGCATCACATCTTTAATTAAGAGACATTACCTTTTTGAAATACAGTGGCGTCTTGATATTAGAGTTTGCTTTGTTTCAATACAGTTGTGAGACAACAATAACGAACTGTTCTTGGCTTTATCCTCATTCTGATTATTTTACAGCTTTTAGATCAAAGATCCAACACTTCAAAAGGCGCTTTGTTCAAAAGGAAAGGAACACATGCACATTTGTAGCCTCCGCATATGGCCCCAGTATTTCCACAGCATAAGCCATCCCAAGACCCTTCTGCTAGCTCCATCCCTTGTTCCCTAGCAACCACAGCAAATAAATAACAACACTACAGTCACTTGACACCTGATTAAATTTTGCTGAGCAACTATGCGCTTCTTTGTGGTAATGCGCGGGTTCAAATGAGGACATCAAGTGGGCACAAATGTTAGAGACCGTTGGGGGAATGAATATATATGAGTAGGTTAAAAGGTTCCCGGCATGTATGTATGAATAGATCAAGCAAGCATGCACTTTGCTGTGTGTTAAAAGGAAGCATGCTTATATCATTTTTTGATATTATTCAAGTGAAACGTGCAGTGATTCCTCGGTTGAAATGATTCGGACAGAATCAGAGCGAATGTGGGGAGGTCACGTGAGGCAGTGATTGGTATGTGCGTGTGTGTCTGTGTTGCTGGAGGTGCTGAGTCACACAGTCGGTCTATCCCTTTTCTTTGTCGCTCTTATCTCTACCTCCATTTGTTCGCTGTTGTTTCCTGTTAGTAGTGTTTTCCCTATTAGCCATCTTGTGTATTTTGGTCTGTCCTCTTTGGTTTCATTTCTCCCTAAAGATTAGTGAGTGCCTTACTGTGCGATAATGCCCACAAACATGGAATAAGTGTTACGCTTTCCAATTGTGTCCTTGACATCCATAGGAAGTTGCATGTGAATGTTTCCTTTCTGAGCAACCACTATCATGTGTACTGTCCATAAAGTGGAGTGATACAATGCAAATGCACCCAAAAATGTTTTTGGTAAATTCCTGAGAAAAATGTTTTCCTAGAATTGAGTATGTAAGAATTGAAGATCAGTCCTTCGTTTGCCCTATACGTATCAACATTTAAATCTCAAAAAGATTAGTAGAGGTGAAGGTGAGGCAGCAGAAACATGATTCTTCTAAAAGAGAAAAAATAGCAGTGGAACTTTCTTTTTAGTAACGATTTCATTAAATCTATGTAGCAATATCTCATTGGTTCCTGTGAGATTTTACGCAAGTAACTAAACAACGGTGTTGACAAAATGAAATTCAGCAGTGACTTGGCAGATCTTTGGCATGATTTTTTTTTAATTTGTAGTAGGAATCAAACTAATAGATAAGATTAAGTGATGTTTCTTGGTGATTGTCTGCATTGTTGGTGTGGCTCCACATATCATGCGGCTGCGACATGATGTCCCGTGGTGTATAGCCACCAGCACTTATTTTTTAAAATTTTCGTTTGATCCCGAGCTGGCCTTAGAAATAACATCAAACAGCATTAGCCTTAAAAATGTCTTTGGCAAAATGCCGGACTTTGGTGTTGTAGTAGGGGGCCTGTTTGTCAAGGAGAGATCCTGTTTTTAGGAACTTGCTAAACTGGTGCGAAACTTCAGTTGGTACAGAATAACTTAATGCAAAACAGGAATTTTTAACATTGTTCCAAATGGCCATGTGCATATGCATATCAAAACTGCAATTTTAAAATGCTTAAGTACTTATTTCTGTCAAAAGATCTCAATAAGAATACAACAAAATGAAATAACGAATGATTTTTTCTTGAAGAGAGGTTTTATAGCTCCCTACAATCATTCTGAGACTTATTGTTGATTTTTAGAAAAAAATGACTTGACTATGAGTACAGTAAACCATTCATATCACTGTTGATGATCCCGTATTTGGCTTTTTGATGTACTATTTATATTTTGAGTAAGAAAAATTGAGAACCATTTTTTTTTAAATGCTGACTTCACTGCATGAAACAAATAGTCTCCTGATATTTAGTGCTTAATGTATATTTTTCATGCATTTTTATTGTTTTAAATTTGTTCTTAGGCAAATATTTAAGCTATATTTACACTAAAGCATGCCTCAACTGTATAAAAATACATTGGCGAAAGTGAGATCACTGTGACGAAGCAACTAACAATGTGACTTTTAGTGAAACACTGCCTCCCAGTGGACAAGTGCTGCCAGTCAACGTTTCAATGGTCGTTTCTTGCACAATTTCCTTTATCTGGGTGTATTTGGGATAATGTGGGGTTCAAATCTAGGTGTGGAGTTTGCATTTTCTCCCCCGGCCTGCGTGGGTTTTCTCCGGGTACCTCACATTCCAAAGACATGCATGGTAGGCTGATTGGACACTCAATTGCCCCTAGTTGTTTGTCTCCTTGTGCCCTGCGATTGGCTGGCCCCTAATTCAGGATGTCCCCCACCTCTGGCCCGAACTCAGCTGGGATAGGCTCTAGCACCCTCCACGACCCTAGTGAGGATAAAGCGGTTCAGAAAATGAGATGAGATCATTTGTCGTTGTATCTGAGTTTTGGTGTGCATGCTCTTCCAGTTGAATATCAAGTAATGGTATGATGATGCATGTTTGCGCAGGTTCCTGGATAAAGAGCAGTTGGGGTCACGTGCAAAGGGTGGAAAACCAACTCATCCTCACTTACATTGCTCCACAGCTGGGATACTGGGTGGCCGCCATGTCACCGCTCAAGCCAGGTGAGATTCGCTTTGGTATGACACATACATGACCATAAACCAAAAAGATTTCATTCAACAGGAAAACTTGTTGTTTTTTTGAATGATTTTCACTTCATTTTACGGCTGCCATTTGCCCTCCAACAGGTCTTCTTGTTGCCAAAGACATCAACATGTACCATACTATGTTTCTTTTGGCCATTCTTGGAGGCATGGCTCTCATTCTTCTGTGTTTGCTCTGCGTCCTCCTATACTACTGCAGGTGTGTTATACTATGAGCCAATGTATGATACTCATGAAAATTTTGTTAAGTTGTGAATGGAGCGGCCTGGCGGATGAGTGGTTAGCGCGTCGACCTCACAGATCTCGGGTCCTGGGTTCGAATCTAGGTCGGTCCACCTGTGTGGTGTTTGCATGTTGTCCCCGGGCCTGCGTGGGGTTTCTCCGGGTAATCCGGTTTCCTCCCACATCTCCGAAACATGCATGGCAGGCTGATTGGACACTCTAAATTGCCCCTAGTGTGAGTGTGAGCGTGAATGATTGTTCGTCTCCTCATGCTCTGCGATTGGCTGGCCACCGATTCAGGCCCGAAGTCAGCTGGGATACGCTCCAGCACACCCCACGACCCTAGTGAGGATAAAGCAGTTCAGAAGACGAGATGACCGAAAAAAAATGTTTGTTCCTTTAATAAGGGCTTTGCCTTATTTTTTGTTATCTACTTGAAATGGGCAAATTTTTGTTACCAATTTATGTTAAAATGTTTACTGCTTCTTTGCTGCATCTGTTCATGTAAAGGAATTCCTCTTTTGTGTATATTGTGTTGCTCAGGCGTCGTTGTTTGAAGCCCCGAAACTCTCACCGTAAGCTCACCATGTCCTCCGGTCTGGACACCGGCAAAAGGGATCAAGCCACATCTATGTCCCACCTCAACCTCATTAACAATGAGGTTGGTCTCTACTCAGTTTAAGACAAAGTACCTTTTTTTTTTATTATTAAAGATTTGTCACAGAACCCAATGCCTCAGACAAAGAAACGGGCAAATTGAGAAATTCAGGAAATAATTCTTCATCTATCTTATATAATGAAAAGCATTTTGTAACTTTTGATTTTTTTAATACTTTTCTTGCCTAGCATCCCTACTTTGATGTTAAATGTTTTAAATTGTCATTTTAATTAACACACATGTTACGCTTGAATAGACAATACATTGTATGATGTCGAATGATTTTATGTATTTATTTAGATTTTGTTTTTTCCCTCAGGTACAGTTAGAGCTTGTTTCAACAGCAACGGAGGCCGACATGATGACACCCATGTTAAAACCGTCTTCTTACGGACATGCGGACGAATCCGTCGCCCGAAGCCTGATGCAGCACGGCAAACACAGCCGTTCTTCTCTGGGCAACAGCCAGCACGGCTCGTCCCTCGGCAACCTGACGCCTCGCGGCAGAGACTGCCACCAATCCGTAGAGACCATGCAGCTAAAGTCGGGTGGAACCGACCGAGGCTACCGTCAGTCCTTCGTCTCCGTCTGCTCGTCGGGCAACCACGTATCCGACAGGCTATCACCAGCCAAGATGGGTCCGTTATCCGACCATCAACTGAGCGGCGTCGTCCTATCCCCCACGTCCCCGCCACGTTCTCCCTCTAGAGGCGAAGGAGGCGAGTGCAGAGCCCCCGATTACCTTCTCTCACGCTCCGTCGACCACCTGGAGCGGCCGCCTTCCCTCACTCGGCCGGGTCAGTTGCTCTGTTGCGCCTCAGTGGACTTGCTGAGCGGCGGCGAAACCTACCCGAGAGCACGCCCCACTCTGGTCATCCCCGCTCACTACATGCGCCTGCCCGGGGAGCACCCGCTCTCGGGTCAGGCGCTCCTACTCCAGACGGACCAGCAGAGCGAATTGGAGAGCATCCAGGCCGAGCTCAACGCCTCCCAGCCCTCGGGACAAGCGCCCCAAGACCGCGTCCCGGGTCCGGCTGAGCGGGACGACGGCGAGAAGCTGGCATCCATCCCGTCGGCGCTGGGCGATACGGGTCTGGTGGAAATCAACAGCGAAGACACGCTTCTGGCCGAAAAGACTTTAATGAAGCTCAGGGGAGGGAAGCCCCTGCTGCATCCGCGAGCCTGGTTCGTCTCATTGGACGGCCGCTCCAACGCTCACATTCGACACTCCTATATCGATTTACAGCGGGCCGGTTGCAACGGCAATCCCACCGGCGCGGGAGGTCCGCCGAGCGGCGGGCGCAGGCACGGGAGCGGCAACGACGCCAGCTTGGATTCGGGCGTGGACCTGAACGAGCCCCGAGCGGGTCGCAGGGGACGGGAAGAGGAGCGAGAGACGGAGAAGGTTTGCAAGAGCACAATGCCGACCACCGCCTTCACTCAGTTGGTCTACGTGGACGACCTAGACAGGGCGGAAAGCGAGGACGCCCTCAAGTACGACTCCCGGTCTTCCATCAAGGGAGAAGCGGAGATGGTCCAAATCCACGCCGAGCCACCGTCTCTGCCCTCCTCGTCGCCCGCTTCTCCTCTCCCGCTGACGCCGCCCGACGGCGTGACTCTCAGGAACAATCGTACGCTGCTGTCCGCCTCCCCCGAGAATGACGTGCCCCACGACGATGGGGAGGAGGAGAAAAAGAGCCCCTGGCAGAGGCGGGAGGAGCGACCCCTGTTAACCTTCAACATGAAATAAATCCTCAGTTGATCACATGATACTCATGTGCCTCTTCAACTTTTTTATAGCACTGATGTAGACTGACCTTACTCACAAAAACTTCAGCATATAGCTGTACCTATTTTGGATTCATCCTAAACGTTTGAATGTCAAGGTCAATATTTCTGTACTTTTTTTGCCCCCAGTTTTTCTCTTTAACCGGGAGTTCAACATGGGTGCATGGTTTCCATACAATCCCGACTCAATCCACTTTGATATTCAAATACCTGAATTTAATCGGAAAGGCCCGGATGGAACACTACTTTTTCGGACTACTGCACTGTTATCCATCGAAAGAAGGGACCACTCAGAACTTTTATACTTTTTTTTGTCCATTTAGGTAGAATCAAAACACATATTTGCAACTGTGTCAGCACACCGGAATGCACACATTTCCTGACGGACTCTGGAGACTTTTTTTTTGGGATACAAAACAAAATAGATGCCTTTGTTGGAATAGTACAAGCCAATGGAGGATTGCAGGAACTATTTGAGGCATCGGACAACTGGCAGTAAACGCACCACTACAACTTATCCTGTGTGTTTCCATTGCTTATTTTTTTGCTGCACAAGGGTGTTTGTACAATGGCCGGTAAGTGTCAGGCAATTTGCCAACTCAAAAAAAACAAAAAATGACTACAACAGAAGTAGATTTGTGACAAGCAGATTAAAAATTGTAGATACACTTTGCTAGACATCACTTTGTGACATATCTGAATTAGGCTATTAGAAGTATAGTCTTATTCCGATATGGTCTTAAAGCAATATTTATTTACCATTTTAAGTTGGCTCCTGTTATAACTCTACTTCCGTTGTAGGCATTTTGCATTTATGCTGTTCGTGTTGCTGTTCTAGGGATCTGTGTTTTTGCCTGAAACTTCTCACCGTATGTTTCACATGAACTGAAAAAACACAAAACTATTATCTGCACTGTCGTGTAATCAGACCACCCAGCTAAGGATGTAATACCACTACTAGTTATGGCACCTGTATACTGTGTAATACTTTGAAGGGTTTTTGTACAAGTTAAATCACTGACTGGGATAATGTTGCTTTTAAAGGCTATGCATCGCTTTTATATAAACACCTGCTTCATATGCTTTTGTTAACACTAATATTTTGATTGTCAACTTTAAGTTATTCCACTTAAGGGTTGCTCCACTCCAAATATTTTAAGGGCTTTTTCCTCCCCCACGAGCCTAAGTCCTTGTTTTTATTTTTAGCGTATGTGCTTTTTTTCTTTCCCAAACTGAAACCAAAATGATTTCCCTTTGCAGTATTTTCCCATGTTCTCAATGTTCCAAGTGCCTTTTCTCATGATGCAGAATTCCAGAACAGTTTGCTACGTTTACTTCTCACCTTGTTTTGCCCTTGTCTTGCCTTTTCTCCTCTACCTCAGCCGTTGTTATCGTTCCCGATCGAAAGTATGCAGTAACTTGCAATATTCTGCAATGCCATCAAGAAGCACTCAGGTGGTTTTCAGCTGAGTGGGGAATTGATAAAGTTAACAGGTTCCTTTGTGTGTGAGGATGAATATTTTGTTTCAAAAATATATTTTTCAGTGTGATGCATGTTTTGTCTTGATTTTTAATAACCTGACGGGTCTATATGAGAGCCTTGGGAAATAATCAGATCCACTCTTGGTACATATAGTCATAACATTCATATTAGATTTTTGGTTTTATTGTTTCTTTAGCAGGTTGAAATGATGCAAGTCTGTGTTCTGAGCAACCATGCACATTTGAGCAGTTTTCAGTACATGTACAATCGGTCGTTTACATGATATATTTGAAGTTATTCAAAATAAAACAGATTGAAACAAAAGTGTTGTGTGTTTGTGATAGAGCCAATTGCTGACATGGCCTCATTTTCCACTTTGTGATGTACAAATGGCAATCTATTATTTTGCTAAAACAAAGATTGCACCCGTTTCACAGCAATTTAGAGGTTTAATTTATATGTATCCTTGAATTGAGGTGTAGGAGTATTTGTAATTTAGAGTCAACCATTTAGTAGAAGAGAAATGCTTTTCACATTGGCATGTTGTCACACTTGCTATAAGTCACCCACTAGAGGAAAGACAGTATTTTGAAATACTACCAGCATTGAAATGATTATTCATTCATTTCGGAGTCGCTTATCCTCAAGACTCACGAGTGCTGCGAGGGTGCTGGAGCCTATCCCAGCCAACAATGGGCAGCCTGTCAGCTAATCGCAGGGTATAAGGAGACACCCACTCATACCAAAGCACAATTTTGAGTGATAAATCAGCCTGCCATGCATGGTTTTAGGATGTAGGGGCAATTGGAGTGCCCGGTGAAAACCCACACAGGCCGAGGACATGCAAACTCCACACAGGAAAGCTGGAACTAAGCTGTGGTTGAACCCTCTATCTCAGAACTGTGAGGCCTATCTGCTAACCACCACCACCATCATTGACATGATCAAACTTATAAAAATGTCTAACTTTCTCATAGGTCAGCCAAAAACGATATCCTAATTTTATGAGACGCACCTGTAAGTACCAATAGAAGTCACGATGTTTTTTTAATTTTTGTTTCGCACTACTTCCTTTTGTCCTCTGGGGGGTGCTGTTTCCTTTCGTCGAATTTCTTTTGTTTTTCCGGCGAGTCGCCGCTAGCCGCGATCTCTATCGGACTGCATTCGGTCAGCTTTTTTTTGGTCACCGTTAATGATGGCGGAGGACAGCGAATCCGCCGCCAGCCAGCAGAGCCTTGAGCTGGACGACCAGGATACCTGCGGGATAGACGGGGATAACGAGGAGGAGAACGAGAACGCGCAAGGGTGCGGACGGCCTGTCGCACATCGCACACTTTATGCGTGTGCGCGTATGTTTATGCGTGTGAGCTCGGTGGCTAATGCAGTTAGCCGATAACAAACACAAGCCGAGTACCGATGCGGGAACGTCGTTTCAAACCAACAAGCTCGTTTAAAGTTAGGTTTTCAAAGGGCCACGGCGCCGTCAACTCGAACTACTTGAATATTTGCTACTCGAGCCGGTGTCTTGATTGCCATTCGTTGCTATGGCAGCTAACGTTAGCCCGCTGCCTCCCTGACTCGATGTTGAGCGTACTGATTCGAGTCCATATGTTACTGCAAAAAGAGATGACTAGTCTCATCACTATCACTGCAGGAGTCCCGGAGCAGATTTGGGGGCCAAGAAGAAGAAGAAGAAGCAGAAGAGGAAGAAAGAAAAGCCCAGTTCAGGAGGAGCCAAGTCGGACTCTGCCTCTGATTCTCAGGACATCAAGGTGAACACTCCATCCATTCAGGACCATTTTACATCTAAGACAATTCATTCATTCATTGTCCTCACAAGGCTCGCGGGGGGTGCTGGAGCCTATCCCAGCTCACTCCGGGCACCAGGCCGGGCCGGAGACACGCTGAATTGGTGGCCAGCAATCACAGGGCACAACAAGATAAACAACCATTCACCCTCACACTTATGCCTAGGGGCAATTTAGAGTGTTTAACCACCCTACCGTGCATGTTTTGGGGATGTGGGGGGGAAACCAGAGTACCTGGAGAAAACCCACACAAGCCCGGTTGAGAACCTGCAAACTCCACACAGTGAGGACCGACCTGGGATCGAACCCTCGACCCCAGAACTGTGAGGCCGACGCGCTAACCGCCAGCAACTTTATGTATCATAAAAAATAGGACCACTATTTTTAACCCTTTCAGGTGGGATTCATATTTTTTTTCTAAAATTGCACTTAGGGACCCTCTCAACCATTTAGTTGCCATTGATGGCTATAGACGTCCAATCCATTTTGACTGGGAGAAAACGAATGGACGTACAATGGCACTGAAAGATGATCATTCATCGTTAGTCCTCTATTGGCTCCGTATGTCGTTGTGAATGTCGTGTAATTAGTGAAATAATATGAAAAAATATATTTGGAGTGTTACTTGAGACTGTAGCTAATGGTGTATATTTCCATTTTTTCATTTTAATTAGAAAAAGAGCTTTCATGATCATTTTTCAAATTTATGTAGTTTATACTTGTATAAAAAATATATTTTTTGCTCATATTTAATTTTTTAATCACCAAAAATGTAGTCACTTGCTTGATAAAAAGGTCTTAAAAGTCATCTTTTGCGACCACTGTCCCTGAAAGTGTTAAAAATCAATAATTTTACATTTATTACTTAGCTAAAAGGCCTTTTGGAGGGGCTTCCTCACGTCACAAATATTGTAAACAAATTGGGCTTCCACATTGAATGAAAATTCCATGGGCATAACATTACATTGAAATCGGATTGTTTTTTTTTCCATTGTTGTATTTAACCTAAATTCCAAATAATTATCAACAATTAACATTGAAATTGCACTAATTACAACTGCATACATTAATTTAGGTACCCTTTTCATTTAACTATCATGCGCAAGACATCTTATTTGAACTCTACAAGAATGCTTTGCAAGGATTTTTTTGGTCAATATTCATTTTGTGCATGATTTTAAGTATAAATCTCTTCTTGTCTCCAGAATTCTAAATGTTTATGTATCGCAAATATATTCCGCTAACAGTTCACCATGCATGCCAGTGTACTTGCGACTTCTTACCACCCGACCAAGTGCGGAAGTGCTAAAAATTAGCCATCAGAGCAATCCTAGACATATAGCCAAACAAGCAATCCATTAAGAATGAACTTAATATTGATATTTTTGGAGCATAGTAGAAAGTTGGCGTTTGAAATCTCCCAGGGAAAGGATAAAAGATGTCACGTCTGTAACGTCACTCAAAAAAATGTTCCTCATTGGTCTGTCCTCAGTCTTAAAGCGCGTCATGTCTGTTGTACCTCTTCAGAATCCTGGTTTGCCCCTCCAGAAGCTGCAGGACATCCAAAGAGCCATGGAGTTGCTGTCCTGCCAGGGCCCAGCTAAGAGCATTGACGAGGCAACCAAGCACAAGTACCAGTTCTGGGATACGCAGCCGGTGCCCAAGTTAAGTAAGGGCACTGTATTTCTGTTTTAATGAATGAGCGGTTGACAGAATAGGAAGCAACAGTTGTCAATAAGTCAGTGACCTGTGCGCAGACGAGGTGGTGACGGTTCACGGGCCGATCGAGGCCGACAAAGATAATATCAGGCAGGAGCCGTATTCTTTACCTCAAGGCTTCATGTGGGATACACTGGATCTCAGCAATGCGGATGTAGTGAGTGCGGCTAATGTCTCAAATTGAGAAATGACACGGTTTCACTGGCCATTAAGTCATGAGGTGGTGCTTTGTTTTGTTTTAGCTGAAGGAGCTGTACACGTTGTTAAATGAGAACTACGTGGAGGATGACGATAACATGTTCAGATTCGATTACTCACCGAACTTCCTCAAATGGTAAGCCCTCGCCTCGGTAGCTTTTCTGACTCCTAACAGTTTCCTATTGAGGATAACTTGAAGCGTATGATACATTTTAATATGGATTTGTCCATTTTGGAACCAAACAGTTGAACTGCTTTTTAATGCGGGCGTTCGAATGTTCCTGTTTTGCCTTTCTGGGCCAAAATGAGAACTTTATTCCATCTGGCACAAAAAAGCTCTCCCTTCATATTGAGCCATTTATGCATTTCTTTGCCCCGAAGAATAAAAGCGAAAATCCAGATATTTGACATTTTACCAATAACATTGATTTGCACGCTCATTCAAATGCAAGCGTGGACATTTCAAACAGTCACAAAGCCACAGATTTTCCAGATCAAAATATATTCTATTTAGATGCATGTTTAGCTTTAACATGTATAAAATGTCTTCTTCCTCAGGGCTCTACGTCCGCCTGGCTGGTTACCTCAATGGCACTGTGGAGTGAGAGTGTCTTCAAATAAGAAGCTTGTCGGTTTCATCAGCGCCATTCCTGCAGATATCCGCATTTATCACACGTGAGTATTCATAACTAGCGGATAATTGCACACTCCTATTTGAGTCCCGGCGGAGTTGCAAGTCGTTAGGTTCGAGTCTTAAGCGGTTTCTCCTGTGGGTGGCGAGTTGACTCGAGTCAACAGGTTATGTTAAGTCAAGCCGTTTTTTGCACGGCAACCCGCTCGTAACATAACATAAACAAATTTAAATGAACTTGGATTACGATGCAAACACAAAAATAAGTTTCATCTAACCTTATAATAAACTGAATTCTAATTTTGTTTTAAATTTTTATACGTTTTTTCTCCCAGTTGGCTCTATTTGAGCCGCCTCCACCCTGACTTTCAGATGCAACCTATCGAGGGTTGTTTGCTTTTGTCTTCCCTTCAAAATATTCCCAAAATGATGCACACAAATGGCCTCAGAATAGGATAACGCACAACCACTTGCCAACGAGAAGTAGTATATACTCCTCTCGTATTAGCGATCACTCCGCCATTCGCACTGACTAATGGGGGAAAAAAAACTCTGAAAAAAATGCAACGCTCCGCCCAGTGCTCGTAGAAATATTACACGAGGGAGTTGCGACCAGGAAGACAGTGCCCATGATGTTCTTATGAGCAGCCTCTCGCGTCCGCTGTATGCTCGCATATCAAAATTTGTCTCGTATCTCAAGATAAATATTTGCTCCAAATTTTACTCGTACCTCAAATTGGTCGTATATCGGAGCACTCGTATGTCAGGGCACTCGTATGTCGGGGCACTCGTATGTCGGGGCACTCGTATGTCGAGGTATTGCTGTACTTAAATGCTACTGTACCTTTACACACTCACAAAAAAAATGATACACGATATCCTGCCAATGGTAAGAAGGCAACATTTTAGCTCTAAGCTAATGTGCAAGTTCCACTTACTCAGCTTCGTGAGTCTTCAAGTGTACGCAGCGCAGAAGAGTTCGGGAGTTAATATTAAAGGCCCTGTGGCATATTTTTCACACATTTGTGCTGCTATAGGTCGAAGAGGATGGTGGAAATCAACTTTCTCTGTGTCCATAAGAAGTTGCGCTCAAAGCGTGTGGCGCCAGTGCTTATCAGAGAGATCACGCGACGAGTCAACCTGGAAGGAATATTCCAGGCAGTGTACACGGCAGGTGTGGTGCTGCCTAAACCGGTGTCCACTTGCAGGTAAGCATTCGACCCTTGAGATAACTCCTTCAAACAAACGCAAGATAAATAAAATTAGGCTGCTGATGACCAGTACAACCACTTTATAAGTAAAGCCAGTGATGTACAGTTAAGCATTTTGTCACGCAGGTATTGGCATCGTTCTCTTAACCCCAGAAAGCTGGTAGAAGTCAAGTTCTCCCACCTGAGCAGAAACATGACCCTGCAAAGAACAATGAAACTCTACAGACTACCAGATGTAAAGCCTCCCCTCAGCCCAGCGTCTCCTATTACGAGCGGGATTCACTTAATGCAGCTGCTCATTGGCTCCTCCGCAGAACACCAAGACGGCGGGGCTGCGACCAATGGAGCGGCGCGACATCCGGCAGGTGACCGAGCTTCTTCAGAAGTACTTGCGACGTTTCCAGCTGGCGCCTTCCATGAACGACGAGGAGGTGGCTCACTGGCTCCTACCGCAGGAAAACATCATAGACACTTTCGTTGTTGAGGTAACTGTAATATAATATACAATATTCAATTCTTTTTCTTTTTTTCAAAGCCATGAACAAATGCTACAAACCCTACTAAATAAGTATTTGATTTCCTGCTAAGTTTAAAAGTTTTCATACTCTGAACTGAATTGATTTAGATTTTCAGGCCAGCTATACTTTAACAGCGATAGAAAGCATAACAAATCAAGATGACTCAAAAAAATGCAATATTTGCATGTCGTTCAGGGAAATAAGTATTTGCGTTCACGCCACCACATTTCCCACAGAGTGCCGCTGGCGTCTTGACCGACTTAGTTAGTTTCTACACGTTGCCCTCCACCGTGATGCATCACCCCCTCCACAGGACCTTGAAGGCCGCATATTCCTTCTACAACGTTCACACGCAAACGCCGCTTCTGGACTTAATGAATGATGCACTGATCCTCGCCAAACTGGTAAGTTGACACACCACCAAAATAAAACGTGGCAAAAAGTGTATATCTTACTGACTGATGTCATTATCTTGTCTATATCTACTCAGAAATATAACTAGTGCTCAATCTAGGCTGGTTTACGGACTCGAATAGAAGGCTGTCTAGTATGATGCAGTAATTGAGCCAAAAAAAGAAGGGGGAAAAATAGGATTACGAGAAGAATTTTTTAAATATCAGAAAAAAGTGTAAATACAACTAAAATAAAGCCATACATTGTAATTTTACAAGATTAAAGTTGTAATATTCATGCATTAATTAATTTTCTGAACCGCACAATTTAGTGTCCAATCAGCCTACCATGCATGTGTTTGGAATGTGGGAGGATATCGTAGTACCTACCAAGAGAAAACCCACGCAGGCCTGGGGAGACCATGCAAATTCCACACAGGTGGACCGACCTGGATTCGAACCCAGGACCCCAGAGCCATGAGGCCGCCCTCAAATTGTAATATTACAAGATTAAAATCCTTATGTTACCGCTAACTTAGTAAAATTACCAACTTTACATAGCTCTGAACCGACTCTGTTAAAATTAACAGATAAATTGGGAGTAATAACCAAGTATTATAACTCCTTATATTGATTATAATTGTGATCTGGTATCGCCAGCAATAATATTAAAAATGTCTTTAGAGTCTACTCTAGTCCGCCATGCTGAACACCACCAAAAATCTTGTATGGGAACTAAATAAGAGCCTTCTTGTCTTCCTGGCTAAATCCAGATAGCGTTGAGATTATATACACTAACAGCCTTTTTTTCCTCAACAGAAAGGTTTTGATGTGTTCAATGCCTTGGACCTAATGGAGAATAAAAGCTTTCTGGAGAAGCTCAAGTTTGGTATCGGCGATGGAAATTTACAGTATTACCTCTACAACTGGAAATGCCCTTCAATGGACGCTGATAAGGTCAGTCAGCAAGATTGGAGTATTATTTGTTTTTTAATGTATTTAATTAGTTTTTAAAAATGCAATTCTGTGTTTTAGGTTGGCTTGGTCCTACAGTAGCCCTCTGCCTTTGTGGTTGCTATACATGCGCACACACACATACATACACACACAATCTCACTCAATGAGGACACAAAGTCTGGCCAATATGTACCCTGCACACACGGGTCACTTAAGCCAGACAACTGTGGGAAGAGAACTTTGTTACCAGGAAGATTATTTTTTTCCCCCCCAAATGCATTTTTTCCAACTCACCTTGAAGTGGGAAAAAATGAATATGTTAATAATACAACAAAAAAAACCAGTTGAAATCTTCAACATTCTGAACGTGAACGTCATGTTATGCCTGAGACGTCCGCTCACATTTGAAACAAAGCAGTGGGGCATGCAAGGAAATCACCGGCAACGAGTAATCGCGACGACAAATGAGTGACTATTTTTTTCGTTTTCTTCTTTTTTGGAAGTTTTTTTTTGTCCTTTCATACAAATGCGCCTCACCAATAGAGGGCTGTTCATGCTGTGCATATCATCCCTCTGCCAGGTACTTTGATTTATTCTCTTCTAAGTTCATACACTTGTACGCTGTCATACAGCCATAAAACCAAGTGGTGTATTGACATTTTTTTCTTATTCAAAAATGAACTCAATGGCTGCCTATTTCCGTAAGTGGCAGCCAATGAGTTGAATTACCTTTACAGCATGATGCCATGCACTCTGTGGAGGATTTGTCGTTTTCTTTAAATGAAGAATGTATTACAAAAAAAAACGAAGCACAATTTTTTCAGTTGAGAAAATGTCCGTAGGGTGTTTCGTCATTGAAAATCTGCTTTGGTACTTCGAAGTCTGAAAGTAAGCTGCTACCATGTTACAGTGCTTTGGGTGGAAAACACATAGGACAAATATCAATATCCGGTATATTCGCTATTTCCAAAATGTTGGGACTATTGGTCTTTTTTGCTGAGATTTCACTATATTTTAAATTAGCATCCAGAAGCCTAATATCCCCAATTTTTTGTTACCAAGTGTGAAGTATAATTTCGTATGTTTAGAATGAACTTGGAGGTCTCACTCAAACCATTTATTTTACATACAAGTGCATCTTTTCAACCAAAATCAGTGTAGCAATTACTTTTAGTTATCTAAATAAAAATTGACAGCAACATACATTTACTCTGGTTATGACCTCTAGTATCACTGAATTGTTTTTTTAATTCATATTTTGAAATGTCATATTTAACACATTGCCTGCCAATGATAATGATAGACATCTGATTACTTTAAATTTGGGAGGTGAAGGTGACAAGTTAAAACACAATGAAAGCCATTAAAAATGAGGGAGTCATACAAAGAAAGTTATTAGCAAAACAGCAAATTCTGTCTTCCTGTTGTGGTTGATACAATATTGAGTCTTGCGGGGGGGAAAGAGCTTTTAGTTCAGTCAAAATAAGCTGCTAATAAGCATTTCTTTATTTTTATTTTCTTGTCATTTTCTTTGTAAATGTGACGGCAATTGCATTCCATGTTTAATGATTCATTCCACAGAGAGAATGTCTGGAAAAAATAACCCACGTATTTGCCCATGTCGCTTTCTACTCATATTGTCCGAAAGAAATCTACTGTATTTTTATTTTTAGTCGTGGGGTGCAGATAAGATGCATGAGGATCGTTCTGTATCATTTATAACCGGACAGTTGTCCTCATTACCGAAGTCGACACGGGGCAACTAGAGAACTGTGATATTATTTGGTCAATCATGCTGTTCATTTTAAGGTCGTTTTTTCTGTGTTTTCTGTTCTCAACTCCGGTAATGTTGATGTTGTCTTATTGCGTGCTTTTCCTCTCCTCCCTTTACAAAAGATGAAGAAAGCACAGTTTGCTTGGGTCAATTTCAAAACTTTTTTTGTTTTTTCAGATTTAGAAGTTAAACTTTACGTAAGTCGCATTCACCAAGATGGCCGAACTTTTTACGTACCATATTCTGACACTGGTTGTGTCTCCAAAATGTGTGAATGTTGCTACGGTGATTGTAGTATCAATGTTACTAGCCATTCTCTTTTTAGTGACACCTCCACCCCAAGAATTTGCCTTATTTGGATTTTTTGTTTTTGTTTCCCGAGTTTGATGGCATGGGTTATTACACATACAGCTTTATCAAAATGAAGAACAATATTTTTATTCAAATCCATTGTAAGCTGTGAAAAAGGCTGACAGAACTTGTACCAGCATCATTTTAGACCATATGACAACCATGCAGTTAACAATCTGTTTCAACAAATGCCGCCAATACCAGCATGGATATTTGAATAAATTCACATGAAAAAAGAAGCCTGAACTGACTGTTTATCTTTTGCATTTTTGGACAGGCTTTGGTGTAACATGACCTCTGATGTAACAACAAATGGAATGCCTGTTTATCCATTGTGGAGGTGATTATATATAACAGCAGAAAGTTGGTGGAATGGTTTTATTAATTTTTTACACTCCTACTCCAATGAATATTGGCACCAAATATCTGTTATTGGCCTCCTAACTACTAGTAATCGGTCCTGAAAAACCCATATCGGTCGATCTCTAAATCTCATGATCGGAAATGCAGCCCGATCAAGTAAAAAAATAAAAAAATAATGGTTTTAATGGTGTTTTTTATTTTCAAGAATTAACTCATTTGGCTGCTATCTGGACAATTATTGCTTTAAAGCGGTATTGAACTTACGAAACAGTTTGATGTTTGGCAGAGTGAACATTTATTGAAAATAGTCCATTCATTTAATAGTGACTCACTTAAATGTCCCAAATGGAACCAAAGAAAAATACATTTTGTATTAAGAAATACACACTTTTGCATTCCTGTAATAAACATTACAGAAGAGTACAATGATTTAATTGACTAAGTCAAATATGCAGATATACATTCTTTATCCTCTGTGAAAACAAATATTTCTGATTGCCTACAGTAGTGAAAAAAAATAGAAATGAATGTTACTTGGTTTTCTTCTGAAATTGATTTCTTTTTTTCTTGGCTGGGTTCGCTACAATTTTTTTCACATTTAGGGGTTGCAGTGTAGGATTTGAGGAAGACTCTTGGACGTCAACCTCAGGCTCCAGGTTCCTTTTCTTGCCTTTCCTCTTTTCCACCTTCTCTTCTTTTGCAGTATCCGTGCGTAGCAATCCGACACCGGGTAACAAACCGTGTAGCCAAGCGCCATTGATCGAGGGTACCTTTGGTAGGATGGCTTCCACAGTGTCCGCGAACACCTCATGGTCACCCGGGAGAACGCCGCGCCTGAAACCCAAAGCCAGGACGCTCTTGAGGCCCAACACCTTCGTCACAAACTCACTCAGCCTGGCAACCTGGCATGCGGGGACGCCTCTGCTTACACTTAGCCCAATCAGGTGGTCGGTCATGTGTTTGGGGTTGACCGACGTGCACACCAGCACTAATTGGAGTACATTCCTTTCAAGTGCTTTGGTGACCTCGTTGATGCCCAGTGCGAGTTGTCGCCTGGCAGTCACGTCCGTCCAGCCTCCTTTGGGCAAATCCTCTGCCTTATTGGCGTCAGATACCGAGGCAGACGGGGGTGCCGGCGCTTGTTTTTTTCTCCAAGGTCGAAACACCTTTACCTCTTTTTTCTGAAGCCCTATGGAAGTGAATTTATGTTGTAAAGTGTTCAGGATGAAAGTCGTGTCATCGTGGGAAACTTTGTTCCAGTTTGGCATCAAAGGGGAGGTGAATAACATCTTGAACCGAATGGGGTTTTTGCCATCCTTTTTCTTTTTACTCTTCAATGGGGTGTCCATTTGGTCCACTGCAATAAAGAAAATAATGTCTTAATGGAATCCAAACAAGCATTAGCCAAATTTGAGTATCATACATAAGAACGATGCTTCATACAATACGCAAAATGTTCAAGTGCCATAAAATAATGTCATAGGTAACGTGGATTTAACATGAAGGTTGGCCCGAAATTAGGTATACGTACATTTAGTGACAGTCACAATATTTTATCTATAGTACAAATTGAGCCAAACACTTCTCACTAGGTATGCTCTACTGCCAATTAACAACTAAATTCAGACAAACGGACACAGAAATAACAGTTAGAATGGTTTTACCTAAAGGTTACCACAAATCTGTGTAGTTTTGTGCTTTAGTTTCCGATTTATTCCAATGCTGTGTTCTCTTTTCAAAACACGAGTGGAATACGGGGCGCCGCCATCTTTTTTAAACGTCTGAAAACTTTATTTAAAAGAAATACATAAACACTGTCGAAGTTTGTTAAAAGGACAGCCTCCTTGCAGATAAGCAACGTAAAAAATAAAGTAAGAAATAAAACACCAATATTTTCCTTTTTATTAAATGAAACAATCTTTTTCCGTGGGATTTTTTTCATTTTTCAAATATATTTAAATCGTTTAGATCTGAAAACAGCCCTCTTCCTTCCCTTTATGTTTACAACTACCCTTATTTTTTTACACACATTTTTTTACTTTTCCTAATATGATTTTGAAAAAATAATAATATTTTTTTTTCACCTCAGAATGTCAAGGAGTAAATTCCATCAACGGTCTGAGGACTTTCACTCTGACGTGTTACGTTCTCGGTATGCGCATGTGCCATCTTCGAGCGACCAATCAACTTCTCCGTAGACCCCTGGTCCCGCCCTTCCTTTCAGGCCTCTTCGAAGCACCATTCTGCCTTTGAACCGTTGTTTTTGCAATAACGGATCTACCCACACGACCGACTTAAAAGAACCACGGCGGAGCAGCGGGGATATCTTCATCAAAAATGACTTCTGTGGTAATATGTCATTACTTTTCTTGTGCTTTGAACCTATAAATGATCACCGATTTTGAGTGTGTTATCACGCGATCCCATCCTGTTCATCTTTGACTGACATACTGTATTACACTTCTCCTTACATTTTAAGAACATGCCGCAAATGACTGGACGCTGCGCCCATTCAACTGTTAATTTGCCTGTCCTATTTTGATCACTTTGAATGGTCACAAGGTTGGAGACACATCAGTTAATATGTGGAAATAATAGGGTTTCCCAAACTTGGGGTCAGGGTAAAAAAACATGTTTTTTTAAGCCTTTCATGCAGAAATTATTATCCCCTCCCCCACATGCGTCTTTATTAAATTATACAGGGCAGGGGTCTCAAAGACCCAATTGCAACAAAGTTTGCGGCCCCCATTTGACACCCAGTTGCCTGCATTTGCAATGAGCAGGAAAAAAATCAAATCATTTGAAAACAAATTAATTTTAATTTATCAGATATCAGAATTGATTGATATTTCAAAAAAACTTAGAAAGCGTGATAAAAATATAAAAACTATAAACTAAATGAAATAAAATGTATTTTTTTTAAATACATTAAGACAAATAGTGATGTATGAAAAAGGGGGAAAAATGTGTATTTTGCTCTTGGAACTTTATTCATTTCATTTGTTTTATGCCCATATTTGGCTTAACGCTTTGGTTGCATTTGATGGCAATAGATTCAGTAAAAATATGCAAAAGAATGTTAGAATTAAATGACAAATAATATTTTAGTATTAAAGTGAGCTCTGTTGCATTCTCCGCCTGTAGAATTACGGATGTATGTTTGTAAGGAAGGATGAAAGTGAGCATGATGGATAGAAGGAAAGATACGTTAAAAAATAAGTTAAAAGAATCCAGTGAAAAGAAAAACATTGAAATATGCAGTAATAGCATGAAAACATTGGAAACCCTATTTTGTCCCACCCCTTGAAAAAAAAATCAAACGGAGCTGACAAAGTTTGGGAAACCTTGCTTCAGACATTTGTATTTTTCCATCTTGCGGTGTCCTAGTTTTTTTGGTAGAGTAGAAGTAGGAACAAAAGCGGCAGTCTTGCATAAATGCCTATTGTTTAGCCCCTTGTGGTATTCTAATAGGTTACCAAGTTCACTCCCAGTACTATGTGTCCTCAGTTCTTCATCGCTCTTGTTATCGGTTAATAATCAATAGTGATAGCTGTCTTTTATGACCTGCAGGCTGAGTTTGAAAAGGCGGCGGAAGACGTGAAAACCCTGACAACAAGGCCGTCAGACCAAGAGTTGCTGGACCTCTATGGCTTGTACAAGCAGGCAACTGTGGGAGAGATCAACACGGGTAAAATAAGTGATGTGATGGTGAATTAGAATTTATCCTCATTTAATAGCATGTGATTTCATCTTGTCCAGAAAGGCCGGGCTTGTTCGACATGAAGGGAAAAGCCAAGTGGGATGCGTGGAACTCAAGGAAAGGTAGCAAAGATGCAAATAAAATGGTAAATAGTATGGCAATTTAATACTTTTGAATTTGTCATGTTTTTCAGGAACGTCCAAAGAAGACGCCATGTCCGCCTACGTCAAACTCGCCAAGGAGCTCATTAGCAAATTGGGTTAATGGAGGGAAAGCTAGCATGATGTGCTAAATTAAAGACTAAAATGAAGCTGCTATTACAAAGAATAAACCATTATAGTCATGAACATTTTTAAATGTTCTGTTTTGAAGAAAGCTTCTCTCCATGGAAATTTGTGTAGCCACTAAATTACCAATCCATGTTTGGTCATATGTGAATTTTAACCTGCTAATGTGCATTAAACGTCCTGTCATCGGTTAATTTAATCAAGCTTTTCATCCTTTTTAGTACAAAAAGTCTGAAATACTCGCATTAAGGAGTACATTTATGTTCTTGATTTCAAAATAAAACATTTGCACTGTCTAACATATCATTTTAAGTATGGTATTATTTTCCTTAGTTTGATGATGTGGTACTTTGCTTTGGATCGGGATTCTTTTCTAGATGGGATTTACATAAAACAATAGTACAACATTATATATGGAAAAAAAACGTTAAGAAAGGCTAAATTTCTACTTTCTTTATTTTTTTAAACGAAATTCATGAGCACAAGCACATACCTTTCATACAATAATGTATGATATGTGGAATATACCCAAAAATATATGTTGCACATTTTTTCTTTGTTCTCTTTTTCTGAGATAGTCTACCTCAGCAGTTTGACAAATAGCACATGTATCTAATCGTATACAATCTATACTATAGATTGTATTTATAGATAATACCAGTTGTATCCTGATGCTGTCAAATTGACACAATCAGAAAAGACTGCAACAATAGTTATGAATGCATGCAGAATTTTCTTCCAAAATGCACATAAAATAACAATGTTGAAAAACATTGATATATACATTTTACGCCGGATGTCTTGAAGTAGAGTAGGCAGTGTAACTAAACTGGCCATCTTGCAACAGAAAATCCTTACCATACGTACACTTGCTGGATTCCAGATTGATTTAATAACAGCATGTTTATAGCAAGGTTTGTAAGGTTTTAATAATTCAGGTATGTTGGATATTAAAAAAAATATTTTAAATATGTAATAAATGTTCTACATCTATAAAGTCAATGAAAAAGCAAGCAATGAGAAATTTTGCAATTGATCATTTTATAGCAGTATAATGTAATAAATAGTACGTGTAGAATGGCTCCGTCTTAAGATGGCCGACAAGTGACAACGTCCTTCCCTTGGCTCGCAGCGCGTATGAAACATCTAGCTTTAAATACATCTCTATGGAATAAAGTGCATTTATCGCTTGGCACCTGTTCAATCTGTAATCATTCGAATGAATTCGCTGGGAATGTAGGGTAAGTACTAGACTGATGCGCATGCGCAGTGACCTTATCCGTTGCTGCACAAGGGGCACTCGGTTAAAGGTGAACAGAGGCAATAGTAAACAGTAAACTACGAAATTGTAAACTGGCCAAAAGTATTCGTTTTGTCTTGCGAGGAGCCGGTGTCAACTTACAATCTGAAGGTGAGCTGACCTTTAGGAAATACTTGTGCAAATTTTGTACACAACTGGACCCAAACAATATGCTAGCCAGACTAGTTCAACTTACTACAAAATTTGCAGAATAGACCAAATGCACTTTTAATTTCTACGTTACCGTTTTTAAAGTGTTTAGTGATTGCACCGTTGACGTAGTTTTAAATCCTACGACTCTTCAAAATACTGCGATTCTAGCAAAAATCAAGTACTCACTTTTATGTAAACCTGCCTTACTCATGCTACACTTTACAAGTGTTACGTTAGCTAAGGATTACATTCTACATTTAGAAATTGTTAGAAATCGTGGCTGTTTCAAACGAGCCACGCGAGTGTCAATGGCTGTTACAGCGCATTTCTCTTGCAGTGTGCCGCGGCAACGCATACAGTGTCCTCGACTGTGTGAGGAAGGTGTGAAGTTATGTGTTATGTGTCATGTTCCACTTAAATTTTTAAATTTTTTTTATTATTATTATTTTATTTTATTTATTTTATTTTATTTATTTTATTTATTATTCTTATTTTTTTATCCTTGTGAATCTTTGTATTTTATGTCTTGCAATGCTATTAAGTGAATAAATCATACATTAAGAAATTGTTTTTAATTGCTTTACCTCAAAAAGTCGCTCTATTTTTGTTTTGTTTTTGTCTTTATACATATTTAAATGGGGCGAGTCATTGGTGACTCTTATGATTGATTTATGCTGTCTTTCTTCTCTTTATTTCTTTGAAGTCACTGATTTTAGTTTTGTGTTTTTTTCAGGCCGGACAATAAAAAATGTTGCCAAAATCAGTGCTCGAGAAGACCTTCCAGTATCAAAGCAGCCTACCTCCCCTGCCTGTTCCACCACTAGAGGGCACCCTCTCCAAGTATCTGGATGCAGGTGACAGAAATTCACATTTTGTGCCCCATATCTCTCCAAATACACATACAATCTCCTCAGATTCATTACAAAAAGAAACTGCACAATCTCCTGAGATTCATTACAAAAAGAAACTGCATTCATAATGAAAATGTAATCTGGTGTCCTTCTCTTATAAGCACAAAAAACAACAATACATGACAAACAGATCGCATTAATCTGTAGTGAAATATACAAATACATTCACTACAGAGATTCTACACCGGAACTCACTTTTCAATTGTCCCTTTAATTAACATTTCTGGCTGTATGTAATGATGCAAGATAATACTATATCGACATCTATGTAATATCACATTATACTTGTATAATGACAATAAAAGCGTTCAATTCTTCAATATCTATTTTAAACATACAGTCGTACCTCTACTTACGAAATTAATTAGGCCCAGAACTTTTTTTGTAACTTGAAAATTTGTAAGTAGAGGTGTACTTTATATGTAAATTCTCTAATTCGTTCCACGGTCCTCACACAACTAACAACTAAACCCTTTAAAATTTGTCAAAATTGCCGATTTTTATTTTATAAAAGATGTGAGGAAACAGAAATGAGAGAAAATGATAAGGAAAGGATTTATTAATGTCTTAAAATAAATAAAATTATGAAAACATGCCTGCACCGCTGAAATAGTGCCCTACACGGCCGTTATTATGGGAGACGTAATAACCGTGTTTTTCCGCCAGATGGCGGCAAGAGGCCATTCTACCAGGCCCGAAAGCGGTCCACTTTGAGGCCGACGCGCTAATCGCTCGCCCACCAGGCCGCCCCATTGAAATTGTGTGCGTGATTAAATTTAGGAACTACAAAAGAAAAAGGAAAAAAAACTCCGCTGTTATCATAACTGTAAGGAAATGCAAGTAGGCTATAAAGCCTTGTTGCTACATAGAGATGTCTAGCCGTTATCCTGTGGTGGTTTGCTCGTGTATGGAAGCTGAAAGAGGAAATGAAAGTTTTTCTGACCAAAAAAGTGGGATAATTCCATCTTGTATTAAAGTGATGATGTTCTAGACTGGCATGTCTGGCTGATCGTTGATCATTAAAATTACATACTTTATTAGACACACCATTTTTGTTTAAAACGACTAAAATTGTTTGTTGACCCCTCCGCTAAAGTGCAATAGATGCTGTGCTTAAGCTTCTTGTTCAATGGAATTTTTCAAAATTTGTTGCGGGCCAATAAAAACCAAGCGGTGGGTCTTGTCTTCTGTGACCAGGATTTTCATTTCGGCACATTTCCAAAGAGATGTTTTCCGTCCAAATATTTTCTCTGCTGATGTGTGACGACATACGTGCAATTATTGTCAACGTGTAAACAATTCCTACTTGAACGACACACATTTATTTGCCTTTCTTTGTCACCAGTGCGCCCTTTTGCATCCGACGAGGAGTTTAAAGCTACAGTGGATATCGTGCGGACGTTTCAAGCGGGAATTGGCAAAGAACTTCAACACAAACTACTCCAAAGAGCCCAAACTAAGAGGAATTGGGTTTGTTTGACTTGAATTCTAATGTTGCCTGAAACTTCCATTGAATGAATCAACTCAATATGTTTTTTAACTCCTCTAGCTGGAAGATTGGTGGTTAGACAGCGCATACCTGGAGGTGCGCATCCCCTCTCAGCTCCACGTAAACTTCGCTGGCCCGGCCCCTTATTTGGAGCACTGCTGGCCTCCCGCGGAAGGAACTCAAGTGGACAGGGCAAGCATCAGCGTTTGGCACACGCTGCAGTATTGGAATCTCATTTACAAGTGGGATACAGCAAGTACTCAGGCAAACGAGTTCATTGTTGATATGATGCTTAAAGAAATGTTGTTTGTTGGGTCCGTATGTGCTTTTAGAGAGAAAATGGCTCCTCAGAAAGCAGGTAAAATGGTGTTGGATATGGATCAGTTCAGAATGCTCTTCTGCACTTGTAAAGTACCTGGAATTGAAAAAGATGCCATCCACAACTATTTCAAGACGGGTACAGTACATGTATCATTTGTCAACCTAATATTGGCGAACTTCTATGGGAAATGGATTTTTCAAAGATTACACTTGTGGTGTGTTCGGCTGTTTTCTCACAGAACGAGAGGGCCACTGCCCTTCACATCTGGTTGTGATGTGCCGTGGACGGATTTTCACGTTTGATGCGCTTTGCGATGGACAAATCCTTACACCACCAGAGCTCCTCAGGTGCAACCACCACTCATTTAAGTCATTGGCTGCCCTAGACAGCACTGGACGGCCAATACATTTTGACTGGGAAATGCTGTCAGCGAATGATCGTGCCTTGCACAAATATTTTAACATCATTTGACACATTTAAAATAATGTCATATTTGTTTTATCGTCTCCTCTTACCCAACCACACCCCCTTTTTTTAAAAGTAAATTTTCTTTTACCAGGGTCCTTTTAAAATGACATGATCAGATCCCTAAAAAGTACTATTTCTTTTTTTTTAATTAGTATTTGTTGCAAAGATTTTAGATGAGATTAGATTCAATTATAACTTTATTTCATCCCGTATTCAGGAAATTTTCTTGGTTGCAGTAGCAAGACAGTAGCAAGCACAGACACAGAAGACATTGTAGACCTAGGTAAAAAAAAAAACTGGAGCCACACACAGGAAGTTTCTTAGGTGGTGCACAATAGACACGATGCGACTATACAGTAATAAATCAGGACCACATTAGCAGAAAAAAGCAAAAAAATGTCCCCTCTTCGGATTGACCTTTGCAGGCAGCTGAGCTACATAAAAGAGTGTTGTACGAGCCAGCCAGATGGCCATGGAGTTGCTGCTCTGACCACTGACCAAAGGACTCGATGGGCAAAGGTTTGGAGATTTTAAAATATATTCTTCACTACCTAAAGGTGCATGAGATGCTATCTAATTTAATACAAGGAGTGCTCGGTTCTGACCGATTTTTGATCCTATACTAGCGATGTTAAGTGAATTTCTGCCTAATTTGGATTTCAGTGTTAAAGTCCAAATTTACGTCAAAAGATATTTTAAAATGAGAAAAGTAAGATGCTGTCGTTACCATTATTGTTGAAATATAGATGGAGAGTTGGGGTTTTCGATGATTTATTTGCAAGCGAAAGCGGGGAACATTGAAAACAAACCCACCCCACCCTTTCTCATACCAGTCAGAAACATGGTGTGTTTTCATTTTCATCTGAATGCTGCATATCTTTAGCAATGCGTGTCCAAGTCTCGCTAATTTCTGCTTTTCTTTGGTTGAAACTAGAAGACTTCTTTGTGGCCAAAATGTGAAATAAGGAGGGAAAAAAGACAATCCCGTTGCACAAACACAGACAAGCGCTATGCGTTAGCTAAGCTGAAACTAAGGCCAGGGAACTTGGAAACAGGCGAGGGCCGTCATAGGTTGAGGACATCGTAACCTGAGGACATCCTGTACTTTTTTTGATGACGTTTGAAGTTGAAATTGTGTCAAAACTGAATTGTGTCCACCAATTTGTGCAGGCCAGAGAACACCTCATTAGCATTGACCCCCACAATGAAACCATCCTGGAGACCATCCAGAGCAGCCTCTTCATAATATCTTTAGACGACGCCAAGCCGTATTCCTCTGCCGAGAACTACACAAATGTACGCAATTGTGTTTCAAAAGGTGTTTCTTTTTTATTTTAATGAGCACTTAGCATTATTGTGTTGCTTTTCAATGCAGATTGCTGTGGAAGCGCTCAAAGGAAATCCTACGAATCGCTGGGGAGACAAGTCTTACAACTCACTTGTGTTCTCCGACGGTACTTTCGGATCCAATTGTGACGTGAGGACAACGTTTATTTGGTTTAATGAGCCTCCAAGATCAGATAGAGAAGACGATGCTAACAGTTGACATTGTTTTGCAGCATTCGCCGTATGACGCTATGATCATGGTCTCCATGTGCTGGTATGTTGACCAGCAACTTAAAGCAACGGGGGGCAAATGGAGGGTAAGACATTTGATATTTGGCCGTATTCGAATTTTCATTTAATCCCTTTTTTAACATGGGCTATAATATTCAGGGCTCGGACAGAGTGCGACCAATGGCTTTGCCTGAAGAGCTCGTTTTTAATGTGGATCAAAAGGTCCTGAGGGACATTAGTGAAGCCAAACGCCAATATCTGGACAAGGTTAGTCAATATTATATCTAGATGATGTTTTTTTGTATATTACATGAGATGGTATGGGATTAAAATAACATTATTTTTTCAAACAACTATGTTTTTCTGTGAAGAATTAAAATGTGACATTCAGTCTCTTAACCTAATCCATCAATCTTAATCCGTTTTCACCTGGCAGATGAATGTTTGTTCATTTGCCCCTCAGGGTCGAGATAAATTGGATTTAAATTGGATGTCTGTATCCATCAAAGGCAGGCAATCAGTTAAATACTATAAAAAGAAAACCTTAGATTAATTTAGAGTGTTACATGAGACCATAGTAGTGTGTATTTCTTATATTTATTTTATTTTAATTATATTATTTAATTTAGTTTTTCTTAACATTATTATAAATTGTCCTAAATTATAATATTAAAAAAATAATTAATGGGCAATAATATTAAGAAAATCAATGTTTTATTAAGAAATAATTTGGGGTGTCCCTTGCCTATTGCACGTAGTTGGCTGGCACCCCCGCGACCCTTGTGAGGAACAGCAGATTGGAAAATAAATAAATCAATGAAAAAAATCATGTATTAGTTCATCATATGTATGCAAAAATACTCACTTGCCTTATAAAGGATTAAAGGTCTTAAATTTAACAAATGAATTATCAATAATAATAATTACCCCAAAATAGTAGTTCTTTCGTGTCAACTTTTGAATAGCTGACCTTTGTCCTTGAAACGGTTAAAGCCAAAAGCAGATATCTTCGCGGTTAGATCTCCAATTCATCTTAACTGAGAATGAGTGGCTGGCGGTGAATGATTGCGCAACTTTTCAACTTCTAAAAAGCCTTTAATGTTACTTACATAACTGTTGTTTAATTCTGCATATTTTGTCCACCTTACAGGCGCAGGACCTCCAGATTGTGTGTCACGCCTTCACTGGGTTTGGAAAATCAGCCATCAAAAAGAAGAATCTGCACCCTGATACATTTGTTCAGCTGGCAATGCAGCTGAGCTACTACCGCATGCATAAGAGGTACCCTATTTTCTCGCATATAAGCCGCATTTGTAACTCCCAAAAAATTATGAGTGAATCGCGCACAAGATTTACAGCGTTGCTATACTCTTTTTCAGCAGTAGATGTCGGCAAATTAACATTTACTATTTGTTTGTTATTTTCTGTTTTGCAATAAGAAAACAACAATTACTGGATGAATGACTAACTTCTGTAATAATGTGATTTTGATTCATACAGTATCTCAGAAATACCACGTGCAATGATTTTTCTTAAGATTTTTCCTTCAAACTAACACATTTGTACTCCCTATTAAAACCATGAATATGAAGGTGAACATTGTGAATCGAGGGGCGGCTTATACGCGAGAAATTGTCTAATTCAACGATTTTAAGGCAATTTTAAGGGTGCGGCTTATATGCGCGGGCAGCTTATATGTGAGAAAATATGGTATCTATCACCTAAAAATGGGTATATGTCAGAAAACTTGGGTCACACGGGCTGTATGTTATCTGTTATACAATAACAACCGCTTCGAATGCCTGAAATATTTCCTGTGAACATTTGCTCTCGCATCTCAGAGCGGGGAGTTGCTACGAAACGGCGATGACTCGGAGGTTCTACCACGGCAGGACGGAGACCATGCGGCCTTGCACTAGTGAAGCGCTCACCTGGTGTAAAGCCATGATGGACCCCGCCTGCGAGGTCAGGGAGATCCGCGTGACCCTAAAGCGTTTGTGACCGGTTCATCTGAGCTGCTTATTATCTCCCCAGATTCACGATAAAAGGAAAGCCTTGCTGCAAGCCTTCGACAAACACAATAAGTTGATGGCGGAAGGCCAAGAGGGCAAAGGTAGCCGTCAAACTCGTTGGCCCCAACTTGTCCATTTCTAGCTGTGGTTTTGTCACCAGGTTTTGACAGGCATCTTCTTGGACTTTACCTCATCGCCAAAGAGGCAGGATATCAGACTCCTGCGCTCTACACAGACCCGCTCTACACAAAGAGGTCAGCAACTACTTTTAAATGAGACGTATTTCAGGAAATGAGTCATTTGTCGTTTGCACTCGCAGCGGCGGTGGCGGGAACTTTGTGCTCTCGTCCAGTTTGGTGGGCTACACCTCAGTCCTCGGCGCCGTCGCTCCTTTGGTTCACCACGGCTACGGCTTCTTCTACCGCATCAATGAGGACAGGTATCGGTGTTTAGTTGGTGTCCCTCATTGACAGTCCATTGCAGAGCACATTTAATAATTTTTTTGGGGGGGTCAATGCGGCCTATGAAAATGGAAAGGCAAGAAAACCTGATCTCAGTTAAGTAAGGCCTCTTCACACAAATATGAGGCCTGCGCCGTTCAAAAAGGACTTTCAAACTTTCCGCCCAACGGAAATACTCAAATCTTGAAGTGGTTTAAGTCAAAGTGTCGCTCACCAAAGACAATCATTTTAAAATTTTCATGGAGTTGACAAATAAGCTAAATTGAGCTTTTTCATGTCTTTCTTATAATCTGGCAGGAGGCTAACGATTGCACGAAAAGGAAAATAGGATGACGGTCATAGAAGGAAATTATATTATTAATGCCGATATTTGTATTTTACTTAAAATTTGAAGTTTTGGATCAAAACTTGCAAATGTAAGAGCAACACGACATTTCAAGTTCTACTATTTTTTTAAATAGTTTCTTATTCTGTAGTTTAAAGAGAAGACTTGGATAAATTGTTCCTACAAGGAACAAAAGATATTTACCTACAAAAAAAACGACTATTTTACGCCCAGTTTGTGATGTTGGTAAATTTTCAATAGGATTTTTTTCTTCCCTTTCTTGCATTTCTTTCCCGTTGCAGGATTGTGATCTCGGTCTCGGCTTGGAATTCTTGCCGTGAAACAGACGCCACAACCTTGTTCAATCATTTCTCCAACTCAATGCATGACATTTTTCACCTGGCGACCACGTCTCAGCTTTAAATATTCGCACTAAGAGACAGAGAAGCTCTTTATAGGAGGATCTTTTATAGCCTAGCTTACATTTCATTTTTCTTGTCGATTGTGCGATCATATTGTTGAGGCCTGATTAAACATTTTTTCAAATTCCCATCGAAAGTGATAGCGAAAAAGGAAAAAAAATAGCCGTGGGCCATCAGGAGTTGAGACGTTAAATTGTTATATGTCGGACATTTTTGTCACGTCTTTGCTGTCCACCATGATTTTTTGTCACTTTTTGGTGAACCCCTTACCGCCACCCTCGGCAATATGTCGACAAATATCTTCTTATTAGCTGACTTTTCTGATTCCTTTCCCTAAAATTTAATACACAACAGAGCATTTGCTCTCAGCACCAATCAATGCAAGTCTTATTTTATTTTGTCATCTTTAAATGTTGTTCAAAGGAATATTGTTTGTTAGTTTTAGTTCTGAAATAGTAAACTAAGTACTGAGAATGCCCACGTATTATGATTTTTCTCTTCAAAGGCCTTAAACTCTTGCACGCCGATACTAAACGACATTCCACTGACGTCCCAGGAAAGGTGGGTGGCTATTTAGTATTCACGAACTCACCTGATGGGCATTTTCAGAATAGACGTTTATAATATATTATTCTGTGTAGTATTATATTATTTTACTGTTAAATTCTGATCAATTAGCAATTTCAATGTATTTTTGCAACTACTGCTTTATGAATGAAGAAGTATTTGAAACAGTTTCAGTTTTGTGTTACTGTTGTTGACAATTCCACTGCGTAATTATTATTATTTTTGCTTGAGACCATTATTTGATGAATTGGCTAAGATTGTTTTAGTTAACCTTGATTCAAATCCTGGCCTTAACCTAACTGAATGCATAATTTACACATGATCCAATATGAGAATACAGATATGTAAGTGTAGAAAAGCAATGCAGGGTTGTATGCGGCAACCAAAAAAGTTTATTTACAAACAAAATAAGATCTTACAACAAGACATCGACCCTGACAGAAACTAAATTCAGACAGCAAACCTCTCAACAAAGCCAAAGAGGACAAAACAAGCCAGCAAGGTGCTGCTTTGCCCATCATATAGTAGTCTTTCATAATCATTGTACACAAATAATAACCCTTCAAATGTTCAAAACCACAATCAGGTCATTCAAGGCTGTGACAAACTTGGGAAATTCTTCGACAACATTCAGTGAATTAGTGCTTCCTGAATCTTCTCATTTCCTCTCACGGCCCATCTGAGTGTTGACGAGCATGTGGTAGGTAGATTCGTTTTTTGGCAAGCAGCTGCTGATGTGTCCCTTGTTCAACCACTACCCCCCCCCCTTCAAAAACAGCAATGCAGTCTGCGGTTTGGACAGTGGACAGACAATGCGCTACAAGAATACACATCCTGTCCTTCCTGGCTATGTCCAAGGCCTCTTGTACCACTTGAATCAAGCACAAGTCAAGAGGTCCCAAGTCAAAATGCAAACTCTTTCCTCCCACATTACCAAGACATGCATGGTAGGCTGATTGGACGCTCTAAATTGCTCCTATGTGTGAGTGTGAGCGTGCTGAAAGCTTTAAATCTCATAATACTAGTATAATGACAATAAAAGCCTTCAATTCAATTCAAAATTGTCTCCTTGTGCCCTGCGATCGCCTGGCCACCAATTCACAGTGTCCCCCGCCTCTGGCCCGAAGTGAGCTGGGATAGGCTCCAGCACCCCCTGCAACCCTAGTGAGGCTAAAGCGGTTCAGAAAATGAGATGAGACAATGAATCAATCTTTGTTTCAAATGTTAAACTTTTAATAGAGTCAGATGGCCTGGAATAAAGGTGAGTTGATGTAAAATACTAACATATTTGGTCAAATTAGTGTACTAACACACTGTTTTATAGCATCAAGACCACAACATTCATGACTAATCTACGTCAGACATTGAGTTGGGAGGACAAACCACTTCGTGGAGCACGGTAAGCAAGCCACCATCTTTTCCACATTCAATATGGCGGGACAATGTGGGCGTGGTTCCGCCTATTGCGGACGCAGGTGCTTAAATTAAGGACATGCGCAGTATCGCGCCCCCTGGAGAGCCTATTCGATGCAGACGGGCGGTTAGCACGCCAACGAGGTAAGGCGTTGAACAATTTACTGGCCTAAATGCGTTTTTATCACGCTACTGGGAGATTTTTTTTAGCAATCAATTGAGCCCAAAACGCCAACAAGTCTGTTAGTTTAATGCTGGGTCGAACACACCGTCGACAATTTAAGTTAGGACTCATATTCTCCTCCGGCTGTGTGCTAGATGTGACTAGCTATCTTAGCATTAGCCTCACGAAGACGCTTCCCATTTGACTTAAAAAGGATGTCGTCCGTTTTCTCCATTATTTAGTCGTGTAGACTCACTCAAACATGACATACAGAGCCCCGACTTGGTTCCTGGTGTAATGATAGTTTCCATTGCGAGTGCTAAACACCCGTTTCCAATTTGTAATTGTTTTGTTTATACAAAAATGTTAAGCCAACTTTTTCCTTGTTTGTAACGTCAGTCAGTATGTTTAATCACATTGTCTGCAAAAGGGAAAATAGCTCGGAGCATTCACTAACATTTTCATACATTCTTTATCTTGATCGTTTGTTAAATTTCTTGTAAGATTTCTCTTTCCTTTAATAATTATTTGGCAACTCCCAAATAGCTTGGTTAAATCAAGTTTTTCCCCTGTTTAGCAGCAAGATGCAGCGCTTCCTTCAGGAGGACACTGGGTCAGATCAAGGTAAAAGATGTTCCAAAAACAAAACCTAAGCCTATCTCTTGAATCTGCAGTCTCTATATATGATAACTTTTGCTTTTTTTCCCCTTTTTGCATGCATTAGGCCCATGTACTGACTCTGGAGGATCAGGTGATCTTCCCAGGTTGCCCACTTGAAGATGATGCTGCTCTGCACTTTGGAGAATGCTAGTAGTCTTCTGAGAGCTTAATTTATTGTAGAATATCAAAGTATGCTTTCAAATTATAATCTTTCCCCCCTCTTATATAGGTAGTCCAGACCCCTAAATAAAAAGATGAGCAGCTTTTCTTTTAAACACTTGGGGGGAAAAAAGACCTAGACCTCATTTGGGTCTTTTTTTTTCTTTTTTCTTTTAAACACTTGGGGAAAAAAGACCTAGACCTCATTTGGGTCTTTTTTTTCTTTCTTGTGTATTTTATATTCTAAGTGTTTTCTTTTAAAACATATTTTTAGTCTGCAGGTGGAGAAAATACTGGCCAGATGAATCAATACGTGTTGACAACTTCTAAGTGTGCAAAAATAAAAATGTTTTCTTGGCAATAAAAGAAATGGTTTTTTTGCATTGTTCATTAGGTAAATGGAAAGAATAAGATATACAATTTAAGAACATTTATTTTTTTCCACAAATTAAGCATTAAAGATGTTCATGTAGCTGTACAATCATCCATCTGGAAGGAAAAAAAAAATAAGTCAAGACACTCATACACAAAGTCCAACACAAAAAAAGACTAAGTCAAAAAACTACTAAATTAGGTATTTTCTATTAACATTAAAATACTTACCAGGAAAGCCCTTCTTCCAATAAGATCACAAGTGCCATCCCACTGCAAAAGAAGGCAAGCAACATTAAAGTCACAGGAGAAAAAATGGAAATATTAAGACATACCCCTCTGATGACTGCTCAGCAGTAGAAAGACTCAAAAATGATCTGAGGCTTCATAACGGATCTCCAACTGCAGTCCTTGGGGGCGGGGGCCCTATCCGGTGTATTTTCCATGTCCACCACCAACACATCTAAATCAAATATTCAGGAACTTGATCATTTGATTCAGATGTAATGGGAGATATGGAAAACATACCAGACGAGGGGATGTTGGTGTCAAAGACTGCCATCCTCCAATGTCCCCATATAACAGCAGCGCACCATGTCAACCTTTTGGGGAAGTGTTTCTTGTCACCTTTAGCGTTGATTTGGTAAACTTGGGTGGAACCTGAAGAGAAGCAAGATACAAAATGAGTAGGTTTAGTGCACATCACATGAAAATAATAAATTAAATAACCTGAAACACTTGGGTCGCCGTGGCTTTAAACGTCTACAAAACACAACGTGATTATGCAATTGCTTGTTAACCGTTTCGATGCACAAATGACTCATGTTATTTCATCCTTGAGTTTTTCCAGTCAATCATTTGAAATCTTTTTTTTTGAAATAAATAAATATCCCAAAGAGTCATCATTGCTTCAGTTTTTCTTATCATCCGACTGAGGAAAAATGGTTATTTTACCATATGTTTAAACTTGAGTCAAAAATGACGCTTGCGCTATTGTTGAGTGAATGTTTCACTTAGTTTTTGTCAAAGACGCATTTAACACTAAAATTGAAAAGGTCCAAGCCCTTAGGTCTTTAAGAAAAGGAAAACAAGTTTAGGGTAAAGGTATATTCTACATGCGTACCGTTTATTCCTCACAACTCCACTAGATGGCACTGCTGTGGGTGAGTTATCCACACAGGTTCTTGCCATCAAGAAAATCAACACCAGACCAGTTAGTGTTTTCATTAAAAAATTGAATGTATCCTAATAAAAAAACAAGCTAATTGAGCAAAGCCTTGAATACTGAACGCTGACATTTAATTATTACACGGATAGAGAAAATAAAAAAAAACTATTTTTGAAGAAATGACTCACTTTGCTGACAAACAGCTCGCTATGGCGTCGGCAAGCTGCCCCTTTTTGGCCGTTTTGGCCACATTCTTGATGTTTCCCAGTGGTCTGTACTCCGTTGGGGTACTGAAACACACATGGAATGATTTCTTATTAAACATAAAGAGCTAGAGGTAACGCAATGTAGCCAATTTGTTTGCATACATTTGTCGGTCTCCATCCATGTGGGGCTACAGCACGCGATCGTAGCATGCTCCCGTCAAAAACCACTCATAAAATGAGAACTGGGGCTTCAAAATCCCCAAATGACAACGTACCGAATGAGCTGCATTGTCCTGTGAGAGCTTTAGCAGGTCTTTCGTCAGTCAATCGTCACTTTTGAGCTGCTCTGGAGTTCACTAGCGTTCTGGCTGCTGGCTCATCCGCCATTTTGAAGAATGACGTCGGTCATTTGAACTCTGACCTCGGACACGCCTATTAAAGGTAAACGCGAAAAAAATACATTGCTTTCATGATAACGTGTATTTAACCCATTGAGGGTTGACAAAAGCACTATTAACTCAACACAACAATATATTTACTTTTGCAGCTCGCTACAGATCGTTTGTTAGCTCTGGCTCATCCAGTGTTAAACTGTCATTTGTCAAAGAATCACAGAAGATGACCTTAAATCCATCCATGTCTCTGGTGCGCTTTTTTAATCTGTCTGTTTCATCCATGTCTGAGTCTGGTCACAGGGAAGATGGTGGTAGAAAGCAAAAGACAAAACAGGCGCATAGCAGAATGCTTCTTTGCTCTCGTCATTCCAGGGACTCTAAAGTTTGATAGCGCTCTGAGAATTTGAAGATGAAGAACAAACCCACACCCACACAACAGTTAAATACCCCAAAGCAGTCTGCATTGTCAATAATTACAGACATCCAGACTATTGTCTCTTTTTGGGTTGAGTTTTACAATTTGTTTGTTTATGCTTAACATATTGGCCGCCACTCCTCTGTGACAAGTTAACATTTATTTTTTCATACTCCGTGGCAGTTATGTTAATTATTATTAAAACTGTTACAGACGTTTTCTTAATTTAAATGTAGTAAGTCATCGAAATATTACCTATGTAATCAAATTACACTGATTGCTGTTACTGTTTTATTCAGGAAATACAGCAAGCATTCAATTTGCAGCAGTTTTAGGGGATTCTTTTTTAAATAAAAAACACCACACAGAAAATAGTAGAGAACAAAAAGAAAGAAAATGGTCAGGCTCATAAAAACCTGCTAAGATGTCATGTGCAAACATTGACAGATAAAATAACAGTTACATATTTTCCCCCAGGCTTGGGACGCAATTCTAAACAAACATTGTACAACGTAATGTTAGAAGGCATTTTCAAGACACAATGCGATTTTTCATTTTTCAAGTAGTTCAATTTTGATAATGTCGGTTGCTTACAAAAAACCCTGAAAGAACATATCAACAATCTGAAGTTTTAATGGTTTCAGCTGAATTACATCGCGAAACCAAAAAAAAAACGTTTTAGATAACCTGTACATTTCTCTTTGTTTTGGGTAATGTAGTATTTAAAAAAAAAGTACAACGTGCGGTAATGACTGTAAAAACTACGACATTAAATTATGGTGAAATTTTAAAACACCAATGTTCCACAGTAAACACATTTTTATGCTTAAATGATAACTTTGCAGTTCTGAACACTTATGTCTGAATTTGGCCATTTGATTATTATTTTTATCAACCAATGACGTTAAGGCTTATGGCAGATATCAATGTTTCTGTCAGTATCAAATATGTCTTCCACTTGCACTCCATCATTGGCAGCCTTTTAATATTCGTAGTAACATTTCTGCTCCAAGTTGATCACTTTTATTTCTAAATTATTTTAAAGTAAAGTGTTGTATTGAGTCTATTTTACCTTTAATTCATGCTACAAAAATAGCAGCTTCCTTATACTAGTGCTAATGCTATTAGGGGTGCCACAAATGATAACTTTAATACTAGTATAATCAATTATTCATTCAGGTGGACCGGCGGACGAGTGGTTAGCGCGTCAGTCTCACAGTTCTGGGCTTGAGGGTTCAATCCGAGGTCGGTCCTCATTGTGTGGGTTTTCTCCGGGTACTCCGGTTTCCTCCCAAATCCCAAAAACATGCAGTATTGGCTTGGTTGAACACACTAAAATGCCCCCCAGTATGAGTGAGTGTGAATGGTTGCCTGTCTCCTTTTGCCCTGCGATTGGTTGACCCTTAATTCAGGGTGTCCAAAGTCAGCTGGGATAGGCTCCAGCACCCCCGCGACCTTTGTGATGACAAGCAGTATAGAAGATGAATGAACGAATTATTCATTTTCCCCTTTAAATAAATTCAACTAAACTATGTAGATGATAAACGTCTAAATGATTTATTGATCATTAAAAAATGCTTGTTTATTAATTATAGTTAGTTAGTTGTCGATAGTGTTAGTTGTGGCAGCCTTAACTGCTATCTCAGTATTTTACCAAGCACTGCAGTTATGCTGAAACTGGAAATTTTCTGTCTATTTAGCAAAACAATGTACATTCATAAGCGCGTGACAGCATGTCAGTCACAAGTGCAACGTAGGTTAGACTCAAAATTCCTTTTTTTTTTTTTACATGAATAGTATATAAATTTGTTGTTTTCTTTATTCCTGCACCAGGACACAATAACATTATAAAATCTTAAAATGATATCCTTAATCCAAAGTTTTTGGACAGGGAGCTCTCCTCTGTTAACTACCAGTAATTAAGAAAGACCATACCTTACAGTGATGACTTTGATTTTTTTTCCACACCTGAGTTGTCGTCACATCAGGTGAAATGATCAGCACCAAGAAGAAAAACAATCTGTACTTGAATGAATCAAGAAAAAGCACAATTGAGGATAATGCAAAAACTAAAAAACACTAGCTTTGATGCTAGTTTCATTCACTGAGTGTGTCATTAAACCAAAATCACATTATTGGACACATCACTCATGCCAATGCTGAGGGACTACATTCAAAGCTGGAGTGACTAAACTAAAACTAGCAAACATGGTCTGCCTTTAATTTTGTTCCTGTTGGAACAACCTGAACCGCTCCTTTATTCCTTTTCATGGCCCAACTGAGTGGTGACCAGCATGTGGTAGACTCCCCTTTTGGCTAGCAACTGCTGGTGTGTCCCTTGTTCGACCACTACCCCTGCTTTAAAGACAGCAATGCAGTCTGCATTTTGGATGGTGGACAGACGGTGGGCGACAACAATACACGTCCTACCCGCCCTGGCTTTGTCCAAGGCCTCTTGTACTACCTGGATCAAGCACAAATGGCGGTGGGCAAAAGTCAAAATGATCAGAGAACCAATTGTGGAGCCGTTGTAGATGAGACTAAAACACCCACCTTCTCGCTCTCAGAGTCGAGTGCAGACGTGGCTTCGTCCAGAAGCAAAAGTTTGGGGTTGCGGATGATGGCCCGGGCTATGGCTATTCGTTGTTTCTGACCACCTGACAACTGCGTCCCCTTATCGCCTGCTTGAGTGTCATATTTCTGTTCCAGCAAACCAAGTCAAAGTCAGTCTATGGGGGATTATCTCGAACAGGGGTGGCCAAGTCCGGTCCTCGAGAGCCCCTATCCAGTCTGTTTTCCATATCACCCCCCTCTAACCACAGCTGAATCAAATGATCAACTCATCCGCAAGCTGTCCAGAAGCTTTATACTCATCCCGATTATTTGATTCAGGTGTGTTGGTGCAGGTAGACATGGAAAACAGACTGGATAGGGGCTTTCAAGCACCGGACTTGGCAGCCCCTGATTTAGAATGTCTAATGCCCATCATTAAAAAAATAAAATAATATCTTGGCCCCAGTCAGCAGAAATTGATTTTGTTCCAAAAACATAATTACCTTTGGCAAATTTTCGATGAAGCTGTGAATGTTGGCTGCCTCAGCAGCTTCCTTGATTTCCTCAATTGTAACAGTGCGACTATTGTCTCCATAGGCAATATTTTCAGCTAAACTGCAGTCAAAAAGTACAGGCTCCTGAGACACAATGCCTATCTGAGACCTCAGCCAGTGGATGTTCAGCTCTTTCGCATTAACAGAATCGAGCATCTAGAAGGCAAAAATCACAACAATATGAATGAATTCATCGAGATTGCATGCACATTTTATGCAGTTATTTGATTTTATTCTATTCCGTCCAGACAGTCATTAAATGATTTTAAAGAAATAAAGGCTTACTATACATGGTTATTTTTTAAAAGTAGTAAATTGTATTATTGGATGGCCCAGTGGTTGAGTGGTTAGCAGGTCAGCCTCCCAGTGGAGGACCTCAGTTCAAAAAGCCTTACACATCATTTTTTTAAAGGCCTTACTATACATGGTGATTTTTTTAAAGAAACAATGCCTTTGTAGTATAAAGCCAAGTGAGATATTTCATTCAAATCTAAATTACTTTGCTCAAAATGTGTGATTTTATTGTATTTAGACGGGAAAGTCTGCAGGCATGTGCCAAATAAAGTTGAGGTTTGTTTTGGTCCAAGGAAGACATATTAGGCCAAAGCAACAACTATAACTCTGGCACATTTTCCGGGCATTCCAGAACCCATAACAACTGAACACACATTATCATCTTACCACGTTCCCTCGCACGGGGTCGTAGAACCTCTCCAGAAGCTGGATGGTGGTGCTTTTCCCACAACCGCTGCTTCCTACCAGAGCCAGGGTTTCTCCTTTACCCACCTTCAAATTCAGTCCTTGGAGAACAAGCACGTTGGGCCGTGAAGGGTATGTAAACCTAACACCCTCCAATTGCACATTCCCATCAAATTGGTCCTGTGGATATTTGGTTACGTTGACGTTTTTAGAATCATCTTTTAGCAACACTTGATCTTGTGTGAGGCTCGTTGTTGCTTACCAATGATTGCCCCTCCTGTGATAGATTATCAATGGCGGGCTGTCTATTCAGAAGTTTTATGATGTGAGCAGCAGACACCTTTGCCTTTGCATAGCTTGGCGTGTAGGAGTTGGTCTCCCCAATATTCATAGCGCCATAAAGAAGCACCATAGTCACCCTAGGAGAGGAAGAAAGATTGCATTAGTTGATGTAAAATGATCGAACGCTGAAAAGTTTGGAATTCCTGACCAATAATAACAGTAGCTAAGAACATTATTTTAATCGGAATGACGAGCCAATAGGTTCTTGGTGTTGATCATCATAATCAGGAATCATTACTCACGTGAACACTCCTTCAAGGTCCATGTACCCATTTTCAATGAGCCATGCTCCAAATCGAAAACATGCTGCATATGCAAAGCACAGGATGGCTTCTGTTATGGAGAAGACCAAGCCCTGCAGACAGGCTCTTTTCTGTGAGTTTCTACAAAGATAGAGCAAAAGAAACCATCAAGCATGTTGAATTAAACCAAGAAAAAAAATGGATTTAACAACAGCTGATGTAGGATCGATCATACATGTATGGGACTTGGAGGTTGTCGGCATAAAACGTCTCAAACATTGGTTCCCTGGTCAGAGATGCAACAGTACGGATATTCTCGATGGCTTCTGTAAGAATCTGATGAAACACAATGAAAACATTTCAGGGTAGAATCAAAGGGTGTCACTTAGATTAATACAATGGTACCTCGAGATACGAGCTGAATTCGTTCCGGGAATGAGCTCGTATGTCGATTTACTCGCAATTCAAATGAACGTTTCCAATAGAAATGAATTAAAAACAAATTAATTCGTTCCAACCCTCTGGAAAAAAACCAAAAACAGGATATTGAATTGTAAAAACATTTTTATTTGTTCTAATTCGCCATCTATTAACGAAGTAACAAATAACTAGTGGTTTAATAGTACTAAAATGTGTTTAATAGTACTAAAATTAGACAGATTTCGCGGAGGGGAGAGAGAGAGGGGGGAGACTTTTTGCACGGCAACGCGCTCGTAACATAACATTCTAATTTTGTTTTAAAAATTGCTACCTTTCTTCTCCCGGACGGGTTGGCTCTATTTGCCCCGCCTCCACCCTGACTTTCAGATGCAACCTATCGAGGGCTGTTTGCTTTTGTCTTCACTTCAAAATATTCCCAAAATGATGCACACAAATGTCCTCACAATAGGATAACGCACGACCACTTGCCAACGAGAAGTACTATATACTCCTCTCGTATTAGCGATCGCTGCGCCATTCGCACTGTCTAACGGGAAAAAAAAACACTGTCTTTCTGGTCGCAACTCCCTCGTGTAATGTCTCTACAAGCACTGGGCGGAGCGTTGCATTTTTTTCCAGTGCCCATGATGTTCTTATGAGCAGCCTCTCGCGTCCGCTGTATGCTCGTATATCAAAATTTGTCTCGTATCTCAAGATAAATATTTGCCCGAAATTTTACTCGTATCTTAAATTGCTCATATGTCGGGGCACTCGTATGTCGAGGTACCACTGTACAGTATATATTTGAGAGAGTGCAGTTTAAGAATGGACTGGGGTGGCGAAAACGGATTCATCACAGTAGTTTACGTTATCCATTTGTCTTTGGCTCAACAAGTCTAGAATCCCACGAGTTAACTTTATTTTCGATCAGGGTTTTTGCTGAGTGGAAGCTTAGTATACCCTGTCTGACACTGAGTACCCACCTTTCCAGCATTCTCCAGCTCAATCTTATCTTCAGCAGCTTGGCCACCTATTATCTGCATCTGCATTATTCCAGCCGCTATCATGAATGGCACCAACAACAGTACCAGTAAGGTCAGTTGCCAGCCATACATAAAGGCGATAATCAGACAAGTGCTCATGTTAACGATATTGTGAACCAGTGTGGACAGACGCACTCCAGTAGCCTAAGAAAAGAGGAATAATATTAGTTACAATGGGTACTGGCCTGGCACACTTACATACATTTTCCCCCTTTATATATATATTGAATAAATAAATACATTAATTTAATTAATTGGTTGCAGAAGTGGTTTTGTAACATAGATTTTTCATAAGTAGACATTTTCCATTGAATTAGCCTAATTCGCTCCACGATATTTAATAATACTCTCTAAACCATCTAAAAATGATAAAAGTATAAATGATTATGCATGAAATAAATATTCAAAATGTATGCATTTTGCAAAAAAATAAGAAAATTATTAATGAAGTGATCTAAGTGAATAAGAAAAGCAAAGTCATTTTCCAATGGGGTGGTATTGCGAGTGGCAACTGAGTAAACATACGTACAGACGCACGCCAACACACAACTTAACAACTTGAAATGATGTTATGCACACTCAGAAAAACTCAAGAAATAACCCCACGATGAACGAACGCACAAACTCACTACGTTCTGGAGCTGATAAGCCATGGTCTCTTCTTAGTATTTGACACATTTGTTTTTCCACTTTATTTTATTGCTGTGTTCATCCACATAATGTTTCAGAGGAACAATGATTGTATCTTGTGCTTCTCAGCAGAAAAAAATCTTGCTTAAAAATTTTAAAAACTGAATTTCCTTTATGAAAAATGTCAATAAAAGCCAGAATATCCATGAAGTGGCTACCTGACATGGGCATTTTATTAAAGCCAGAAATGCAAGGACACCTACCACCCTTTTGTGACGTCTTTACAATAAAACCTACCCACTATCAAATGCACCTGCACTTATATATGCGTGGGTACAAGTAACATCACAAAATGCCTCCCCTCTTAAGCAGTGTAATTTTTATTCTTTTAAACATTACTTTCTCTATCATCCGAGGTCTGAGAAATTTGTGATTTGCATACTAATATACTTATCTTTAACATGAAGGCAATATATACTGGGTATTCCTTTTTCCTTTTGGCTAACATAGCCCTGGGAGACCGAAAAATATATACTAATGCAAATCGGTTAAGTCGCAATTCCATCTCTGCGAATGTGTGAGGATCGAAAATATGGCAAAAAAGAAGAGTGCATTATTACCCCTTGTACTTGAGCCGCATCCAGAGCCAGCCTTGTTGTGAGGGCTCCAACGCTGTTATTGGGTTCATCATACCATTTAAGGTCCTTAAAGCAAGAGAAAAAAATGAATCTAAGGTAAAATATTTGATTTTCCAAAGCAAAGCAGGTCAAAATTAAATCCTTGTCCGAATTTCTTACCTGTCTCATCATGGCTGTGAAAGTTGCAAGTCTCATTTTCATGGTCAGAATTTCACCAGATTTGCCAAAACAGAAACCCTGATTACAAAATAAACAGCAGCCTAGAACCATTTGGGCATTGGAAACGACAAATGGAGCAAAATGATGTCAATGTGTTCATAAAACGTATAAAATGGTTATTCTTAGAAAAATCTGTTATGGTGCAAAATTTGGCTGTGAATGTGGGTGCGCTTACCTCGAAAAACAGAGTAAAAAAGGAGGCAACTCCAAGAACCGCAAAAATAATAGAAAGGATTAGAGATTTGTTTCGCACAACCTCTTCATCGGGATCGATGAACACCTGACAGTTGAAACAGAAAGGTTAGTTTATTTATAATAGACATGTACATTTGATATACATTTAGAACTTCACGATAATACAGTGAACCCTCCTTTATTGCCGTGACGTCGCAGCCGTTTTCGACATAATAATTCTCACTGATTTAGGCCAAGCAATGTTTTTCATGTACCACAACATTAAAAACAAATCTAACTAATCATTGTAATCTGGGGGTAAAATCCACCAACTCATTTTTTGTGTACCACAACATTAAAAAAAAATCAAAGAAATCATTGAAATTTGGGGGTAAAATCCAGCAACTATAGCCCGTCAGCTTTCCGCGTCCCAATTTTCATTGCCACGCAGAAAATTCAAATGAAAAAGACAGAGTCTTCAGGCTACGATGTCATTGACTGAACTATGTGGTAACCTCAGTCTCAGTCTGCAGAAGGTCCCCACCTTGTAGACTCCCTGTGTGCGGCTCCAGTTTCTTACCTAGGTCTACAATGTCTTGTGTGTCTTGTGTCTGTTTTGCTACCAAGAAATTTCCCGAATACGGGATGAAATAAAGTTTTAATCTAATCTAATGTTTCAATTTACATTTAGTTCCCAGCATCATCAGCATTTTTTGGCATCTAGTTCTTTTCTGTGTCTGTACGTTGGGAGTATCTTTGCCAATAAGTTATTTACTTCAAGAAAATCTTTAAAACCCAAACTTTCTTTTAACCGCTTCCGATCTTCTGTTTTACAAATGAAAATGTGCGGATTTCAAGTGACATTCTTCGGTTTTTCTGAAACGGGTACTCCGAGAAAATAAGATGGCCACCCCTGTAAGGTGGCGATATGAGGGTTCACTGCATTTCAGTGTCACATGTATGCATTTTATCTCCTAAAAATCATGAAATGCCACCTACAACAATGTATTTGGAGAGGATGATCTCAAACATAGGCATGACTATTCCGTTGAGTATTGCAAAGATAGTGCCAAACAAAATGTAAGGCCATTCACCAAGGTTGAAACGCATTATTGTGCAGAAGGACACAGGGGGAAGACTTTCATCCTGCAGAAAGTAGGAGGGAGAGTTGAGTGCCTCAATTTCATTTGCTTTGCAAAGATTCAGAAAATTGCCAGACTCACATCATCTATTATGTTTTTGGCATCCACCAATGTTTCCTTCTCTTCTTTCTTTCCTTCTAAGCCAGCGTTGGAGGAACCTCTTGTAGACTTCCTCATAATTAGAGAAGATTCAACAGGCTTTTGGGCAATTGGGCAATTTTCAACGGGCACAGACTCCTCCTGTTCCTCATCTTTGGCTTTTTCAAATGTCTTTGAGATGGAAAGGTTATTATAGGTTGAATGTTCCAGAAAACCAAATGCTTGCTGTCTTACCTGCATTGTGACAAGAGTATGATAAACACCCTGTTTTTCCATCAATTCACTGTGAGTCCCAAACTCAACAACTTCTCCGTTTTTGAAGCCTGCGATCACATCAGCATTTCTGATAGTTGAGAGACGATGAGCAACAACTATGGTTGTACGACCCAGTCGGACCTGCGTGGGGTTAGAAAAGGCAAAAAGATCATGTGAGTCGGGAGGGAGGCAGCTGAGACAGCTCCCATCCACTCATCAACAAAGGGCGCCAAAGCATACTATTGCAGCACACGTTTAAAGTGTCCAAGATCAATGTATCACTTAACGAGCAGCTGTCACCGCTCGTTTCAGAGACCCTGAAGCTAATTCAAAGAGGGAGATATGTCCTGCGAGCAATGACCCCTAATGATAAAATTATCGTGATGTCGCAGTTCAAACGACACATTGTTCAGGCCTAATTTTTTAATTTTCTTTTTTTACCGATAGGTGCAATACTGACACACGCCACAGATATGTACTGAGTGCATTCATGGAAATAGAGGGCCTGTCTCCACTTCAATTTGAAACTGCCCAGGGGGAGCTTTCAAGTTCTCGCTTACTTTGTTCTTCTTCTCCTGACATTGACAACATTTATTAATTACTCTTCCGTTACTCATGGATGGATCAGAATTAATCTTGGTAGATATATTCTAGGTGTTTTTTACATCAGGACTAATGAATTATATTAATGAATTGCAGACTTATTGTTGCCTGCAGTTTATGAGTTAGCCAGTAGAGGACTTGTACAGTCTTCGCTTCTGCTTTCGATGTCTCTGGACTAATGAGCCATTTAGGAAGTGATTCAACGGGTCGTAATTCATTTGGAACTTGTTTTTACAGTACGATTACGATTATCGACTGTTTGTGAGTATGATGAAATTAAACTCAAAACATCCACTCAATACGGTGCTTTGGGTCCTTGTGGAACAACTTAAGTCTGGACCGTCACCAGTTCTATGGGTACGAATAAGCAATCAGAGTTCACGTTTGTACCTTGTCGAGCGCAGCCTGCACGATAGTCTCGCTCTGAGCATCGAGAGCAGACGTTGCTTCATCCAGCAGAAGAATTTTGGGGTTGCGGACAAGCGCTCGAGCAATTGCAATTCTCTGCTTCTGTCCTCCACTCATCTGAGTCCCTCGGTCTCCGACCAGCGTCTCAAATTTCTGCTCGACAACAAAAACGCTGTTGGCAATGGACAAAGTTTTTTTTAAGATAGAAGTCCGCGGAATACGGCCCTACATCAGGAAGGCTCACGATGAAGTCGTAAGCATTGGCCTCCTTGGCGGCAGCTTCTATCTCTTCTTGCGTGACGTCGAGTCGTCCGTATCGGATATTCTCACTTATGGTGGTGGCAAAAAGGACGGGTTCTTGACTCACTACGCCAATTATTCCTCGCAAGTAGCGGACATTGAGAGAGCAGATGTCATGGCCATCAATAGATATCTACACAGAAAAAGGAATGGATCAATGGCCTTGCTCTTCCCTCTACTTTCAGCAGTATCTTTTGTATTTAAAAGCCATTTAACATGATCAAAAATGCACACACAGATCCCTCCTGAAGTTCATAAAACCTCTGCAACAGCTGGATGGTGGTGCTTTTACCGCAGCCACTGCTTCCCACTAACGCGACGGTCTGTCCAGTTTTCACGCTCAAGGACAGATTGTTTAATACCTGCAAGAGTAAGTCAGTGTGAACAATGGTTTATATGTAACTTAGACAGTCCTCGCGAAAAACTTACTTTGACGTCAGGCCTTGAGGGGTAGGTAAAGTGGACATTCTTAAACTCTAGATTTCCATTAATCGAGTCGGGCTTGAAGCCGCTTTCCGAATAGCTGTCGATGGTCGGTTTCTGCAGAGTGACATTTGGTGTTTCTCGTCAGCTCCGTTGTGGTTTAAAGTTTATTCAATTCAAAGAAAAACTATATAGCACAGAGCAAAAGGAGAATGTGGCATTTTTTTTTTTTTACGTTGGCGATAATGCTGTAGATTTTGTATGCGGCTCCCCGGGCGCCAGAAAAGGACTGGATAGCTGGGGAGGTGTGTCCCAAAGCAGATGCGCCAATAAGTAAAGCAAATAAAACCTAGGAAGAAAAATGTATTACCGCGACAGTTCTGGTAAGCATTTTGTTAAAGTCCTGATGTCTTTTACTCACTGACAGTACGGTTCCAACAGAGTACTCTTGAGTCAGAATGAGTGTGCTCCCATACCAGAAAGCCAGAGCGTAAGACAAGTAGATCATCATGAAGGTGAAGCCCATGATAAGGCTTGTACTTATTGTTGCCTTTATTCCCATTTTCTTGGCCTCCTCCAAGTTATTATGATACCTGTGAGGGCCACCAGCATAGTCTAAGATTCAATCTTTGATCAACATTTGCTTCATTGGCCAGCATTGATGGAGCTACAATGATCACTTGCCAGCCCTCCCAGTCAAAACTGCATGTTTTAGTATTGTGTATATGGGTTATTTAAAAATAAATAAACCTCCACTTCTGAAATGACTTACATGCATTATTATTGAAGTTACACCCCTCCAAATATATATACAGTGGTACCTCGACATACGAGTGCCCCGACATACGAGTGCCCCGACATACGAGCAATTTGAGATACGAGTAAAATTTCGGGCAAATATTTATCTTGAGATACGAGACACATTTTCTAATGTCTCTACGAGCACTGAGTGGAGCGTTGCATTTTTTGCCCCCGTTAGTCAGTGCGAATGGCGGAGCTTGTTCGCTAATACGAGAGGAGTATATACTACTTCATTGGCAAGTGGTCGTGCATTATCCTATTGTGAGGACATTTGTGTGCATCATTTTGGGAATATTTTGAAGGGAATACAAAAGCAAGCAACCCTCGATAGTTTGCATTTGAAAGTCAGGGTGGAGGCGGGGCAAATAGAGCCAACCCGGGAGAAAAAAGGTATCAAAATGTGAAACAAAATTAGAATTAAGTTTGGTGTAAGGTTAGATTAAATTTATTTTTGAGTGTGTCTGCATCGTAATCCAAGTTCATTTCAATTTTTTTATGTTATGTTACGAGCGCGTTGCCGTGCAAAAAGTCCCCCCCCCTGTCCCCCTCTCTCCCCTCCGCGAAATCCATCTAATTGTAGTACTATTAAACACATTTTAGTACTATTAAGTCACTAGTTATTTGTTGCTTAGTTAATAGATGAAAAATTAGAACAGATAAAAATGTTTTTCCCAATCCAATATCCTGTTTTTGGTGTTTTTTCAGAGGGTTGGAACGAATACATTTGTTTTTAGTTCATTTCTATGGGAAAAAATCTTTTGAGTTACGAGTAAATCGACATACGAGCTCAGTCCGGGAACAAATTAAGATCGTATCTCGAAGTACCACTGTAATGACATAACAACATAATACCAGACATACAGCTACAGTTCCACCGTTAGACAAGCATCATACAACATCTGGCACCAACCTGTTGATCTCTTTATGCTGTCCATTGAAAGCAAACACAGTCCTGATGGCAGAAAGCACCTCCTCTGCCACTGCGCCCGCTTTGGCATAGGCAGCCTGTTCTTTGGTAGTGAAAGACGTCACCATCTACTCAGAAAAGGCCAAACGATCAGCTTGGCGAGGAGTTGCTTCTTGGTTACATATAGCGGATATACGAGCAAGAGTACCTGACTGAAAAGTGCGGCTGTGAGACCAAGCAACGGGCATACGGCCAAGATGACCAAAGTCAGTTTCCAGCCTTTGATTAGGCTGACGACGAAAGAGAAGACAAATGTGGAAAGGGATTGGATAAACAACCCTATTTGTTCTCCAATACCCTCTTGGATCTTGTAGACGTCACTGCGTGAACAAATGACAAATGTCAATAATTAAAGAAAATATTATACATAAAATTTGAACGATAATTGTGCTTCAATGCTATATTTCACTGACAATGGCAGCCAGTGAGTTAAGCACACGGCTTCGTGTTTGCTTTTATTAAACCTTGTTGATTGGCTGTTTTTTGAATGGATTTTCTGAGCAGCTATCGGACATTATGTCAGAGTATCTTCATTCTTGGCGATTTTAATATCCATGTGCGCAGTCCTGAGAAGTCTTATCGACTTTATTGTGCTGCAGAAGGTCCCCACCTTGTGGACTTCCTGTGTGGCTCCAGTTTTTTTACCTAGGTCTACAATGTCTTGTGTGTCTTGTGTCTGTCTTGCTACTGCAACCAAGAAATTTCCTGAATACGGGATGAAATAAAGTTCTAACCTAACCTAACCTGGCACAATGTGTGATGGAGCCACACATTAGCATGGAGATATATTGAACCTTGTCCTTTCTTTCTTATCAGTGATTTAATAGGCTCATTAAAGCTATGAAAATGACTAATTGCTGATGTTGCTGCTGAGGGCTGCCCAACCATTTATGAGGTTAAGGATTAGTGACATTTTCATTCATTTTCCCCTTAATAAATTCACTATTTAAAAACTCAGTTTCTACCTGTACTTGGGTAATCTTTGTCTGGTTAATTGGAAAACATTAGAAAAAGTAAGAGTTTGAGAAGGCGGCGAGGAAAAAGTGTAGTACTAATAACTGTGTTAAACTTGTTTTATCATGTTCATAAAGTACCGAGAGACTGTAATTGCTGCCAAAGGTGGAGCCACAAAGTATTGAGCTAAGTCCATTGATACTTATTTCAAAGTGGTTTAGTTTTTTTTGTTTTTAAATACATTTGCACACATATTTAACCAAACTTTGCCATTTATTCTTCATGTGTAGAATTCAGTCTAAATACAAAGTACTAGCCTTGCGTGAATAAAAGTAATAGACACGTTACTCACTCTATGATGTGAGTGTTGAGCGTTCCTGTCTCAGTGACATCAAACCAACCAATGTCCTGTCGTAAGATACTGTGGAAACAACGTATGCGGATGCGCCTGACCTGTCGTCCCGCTGACAGCGTAAAGAAAGCAATTTCTGCAAAGGCGGTCACTATCACGATGGCCCCCAAAATGGAGTAATAGATGGCAAATCTGAAATGGGTGGGGGGAAAAACATTTTAATTATTTAAAAAAAATTGTGCCTTAATGAGTTTATTTTGAAATCTCATTCTTACTTGCTCATGAAGTCACCTAAGGTCACATTGTGATTTATGCTAGTGGAATCTGAAAAAAAATTGGTATAATGACTTAACCGGCCAAGTCAAGTCATTACTGTATTTGCTTTAGTTTCTTTGACTCACTAAAGAGAGTGGTGTTGTATTCAGCTAGCGCGGTATGGTCTGCAAAGTTGTCTGTCATTTCCCCAAACAAAGCACACATAACGGGCATGATGACCCCGTGGCCAATGGACGTTAGGGTCCCAAAGATGATTAGAGTAACATCAATTTTGTCTGCGAACTTGAACTGTGCCCATGTGAAAAGAAGAGGAGACAAAAAGCTGGTTTAACAAACCAAATTGCATGAGTTCATCAATACGTTGAGGCTAGTCTTCATTTTCTGACAATATTACAAGTACTGTATTTTCCAAACTATGTGTCATGCTTTTTTTCATTATTTGGCTGGGTCTGCGACTATTACTAAGTTAGACTTAGTATGTTTTTTGGTCTCTTTGAGCACCGACAGCCTGTTATCTTGTTTTTTTCAGGCTATCGTTATCTGAAAAAACTGTTATGGTAACAGATGTCTATATTTAGCCAGTTCTTTTCCATTTTACCATTGTTATTTTAACATATGTTTGTTCTTGGTTTATGACCAAATAAAAATTGCCCTCCCAAAAATCCGACTTTTTTTCCCTCCTCTTCATTGTGCATTATATGGTTGTTACGACTTATAGTCCGAATAATACGGTAACATCAAGGCACAAGTGGTATGTATTACAAATCAAACATCAGACTGGAGCTCACCAATTCAATGGGGCCAACCTTGGGTATGCGTGGCTCTTTTTCTTTCTTCTTTTTATTTTCCGTCTCATCTTTAATATCACTGGTTGAAATATGGAGCCATGTGACATCACTTCATTAGTAAAGACCAAAAATACCAGTTTGATGAATTCTAAAATATTACCTTAAGCAAATATCCGCGTCCTTTCGCAACTTCTCAGTTTCAGCCATGCGTGCGTCTTTCCAGAGGATGACAGCTCTCCAAGAAAATCCAAATTATTCTATTCAATGAAAAGAAAGTATAATAGTTAACCCCCTTGATGATGAAGCCGAATCCAAATTTAACCATACCTGAATGTTTGTTTTCTGTTGTTTTGAAAAGCCACACCCTCCTTGGTACTCCAAAGTTTGACAAAGCACGTGCAGTTTTCCACTCCCTGTACTGCTCACATAGTTACCCCCTGACCTTAAGACGATATTAAAGCATAATACAAACTACATGAGTGACATTCTTAAGGGTGTCCATTTCCGACAGTTGGGGTGTTTAATCACTTGCAGGACAAGTTGGAGAAAAAAACAGCATCAATCTGATTCTATGAGTAATAGTGTGCAGGTGAGCCAGTGTGGATCATGTTTTATGGTAAAAGACAGTGAAGATAGGGCAGCAATCAAATCATTCTCATACTGACCTAGCCTGTCAGAAGTTATTAGAAAAAGCAACAACAAAAAATCAACACTTACTAGCTAGTGCAATTAATCCTGTTTAAATACTAATGTCAAAAACATAAAGCATTTTAATAAATACTTGTTATCATGTATTAAGTGAAGTCATGTTGCTTTTCTAGCAATTGGCATAGTGACAATCTGTCATTATCACGATCAGGTTAGACCAGCCCTTCATTTCTACTCTTTGACACCGTTTTAAGAGCTAAGCTTTAAATGACTAATGCATTGTTTCGATTGTTGTTTTATTGATATAATTGATTTAAGCGTATTTCTGATGTCTGTAAACCACCTTCCCTTAGAGATAGTAAATATACGTGCAAACTTAACCATTATTGATAGTTGTTATAAAGTTATAATGTTGCTCCTTTAAATGTAGTAATTAGAGTTTTCTTTACCCAGTATGAAATGTGGATCAGTTCAGTTGAACACAAAGCTAACATACTCCCGACAAGCTATGACTATTGTTATATGAACAGGTGAGAGTCTGTTAGCGCTCACTTGGGTAAAGAATAAGTTTTTTTATATTTTGCTAGGGGGTGGGGGGCAGCATAATATTACAGTTATAGCTTGATCAGAATAATTTGATTATTATTATGATCATTTCTAGGGGGTAACTTGCTTACTTACACACAAAATTATACCAATTGTGATTCAAGGCTTTCAATAAGGATTATGTAATAATATGGCATGACAGCAATTATAAATACATGGGTCAGAACATCTGATACTCGACAGTAGTATAACTATTGAAGAGAATGGATAAATAATGTATACTTAATAATGCAGATATAAAAAAGACAAAAAGAAACAATTGCCTCACAGAAAGAGAATATTTCCGTGCACCATTTCAAATGTATATTTTTCTTAAGACACTTGTAGAGGAAAACTTCAGTGGCAACCTGCTTTATTTAACAATGATTCCATTTTAAAACAATCATTTGAAACATGGTTGAAACTAAATTATAAAATAAAAATGGTTTAAGGAAGCTCAAAATTTCATAGTACACCCATACTCTTGTGCAAACAGATATTTGAATCGCAAATTTGCACATCACGTCTGTACAAGCATACAATTGCGTCTACGTGCTTTCTGTCAATGACTTTGAACAACAGTAGTGACTTGTAAAATGTAAAATTACATTTAAAAGAAATCATAAAACGTTAATTCTTATTGTTAATATGTTTGAATTCTTAATGCTGTGTTTATTAAATGTGTGTTCATGTTTGTGTGCTATCTCTATGTTGCATCCCGGTAGCTTTCTCTTGTTCCCATGCATTTTAAGACAGGTTTGTATATAATACACTTGTTATTCATTTTGTGACATTAATAATTTCATGATCTTTTTTTCTCATTTTTCTGTTCCTCACATTATTTCTTACAAAATTGGGATGTTTTGACCTATTTGAAAGGATTTAGTTGGTAGATGTGTGAGGACGGTGGAACGAATTAGAGAATTTACATATAAAGTACACCTCTACTTACAAAATTTTCAAGTTACGAACAAAGTTCTTGAACCAATTAATTTCGTAAATGGAGGTATGACTGTACTAGATCACTGCACTATTAATATTTAAAATATTTTATTTTGCCCATACTGCACTCAATGACTTATTGGCTGTCATTAAATCCATCCAATCCATTTTTAACTGGGAGAACTTCTCCAATAAAAATCACATCTCGTCCCACTAGTTTGAATGCATTTTTGTCAATGATACGCAAAGAGCTAGTATCCCATTGCTATACAGCTGAAGAACACCAACGAAAAGCATCTTGTAATATTGCATTTTGTCCAACTATAATCATTCAGGCCAGATCAATAACATCGAAAACATAAGTATGGATGACGTCACATAGTCATATTTATCATTAGCCTTATTACTCTGTTACAAAACAAAAAATCCATTCCCTTCAACATTAAGATTAAATGCATGATTACATTAATCAATTAAATGGATGAATTTCAAATGTAAAGTGTGGAAAAATATCAGCAAACCTTACCAAGAGCACAAATGTTTATCCATGCGATCCTCGCGATGACGCTTCCGCCTTCTCAAAATTTGTTATATTGGTGTGGTAGCCCGGCCCTATTTAGAATGTGATTGGCTGAAGGCAAGCTGCAGGAACGTGATTGGACGCTGCCTCTGGTAGGGCGGGGCATGACTTCCCCCCTGCAAAAGAAGTCTGCTCCTAGAACATGTGTACGCACTACACTAAGACATTCAATTATTTTCAGAATGACATTTCTACACCAACAATTTATTTACATTTGTCCTCAACTGTAGTGCAATTATGAAATATTAACATTTTATGTCAAAATTAATTACATTTCATTCATACACAAAAAGGCAGATTCTTAAGAGTACATAACATGCAGCGTAGAATTTGCAGATTATGGCCACCCTGCAGATGTGAGGTAAGTATATTTTTGGGGTAAAAGTATGGCTTGAATGATTTATGGCTAACAATATTTGGGTGTTATGAGCTTTTCAACCCGACAGTTATGTACCTTGACATTTCCCTGAGTGCTGTCTTTCCCTGATGTAATTAGTATACAACATATTGAAATTTACCTGAGAAAACATTTGATAGCTCACAAAACAGGGAAAAAAGGAACATAATTATCTCCTCTCATCTTCTGAACCGCTTTATCCTCATTAGGGTCGCGGGGGGTGCTGGTGCCTATCCCAGCTGACTCCAGGCCAGAGCAGGGCACAAAGAGACGGAAGGAATTTTCCTTCTACTAGATGTTAAAAAATACAGTTCATGGCTTTCTGGTAGTAAATCAACTTGGTGTTGACTAAACCAGTGTTGGTTTTGACAATGATGATCTTATAATTAAGGCTATTTACTATTTTTTAGCTAAAATATGTTAATTCATGTGGAAAAACATGCACAAAGGACTAGTACTTAAAAAATCTAAATCAAATTAAAACAAGATTAGAAAGAGTATAAAATGGAAATGACTAAAATGTGACTATAACTGCTAAGCATTTTTCACAAGGGACTAAATTATGATGAAATGAATGAATTATGTATCATAATGTAATAATTAACAGTCCCAAATCTCAGTAAAATTTTCAATACAATATATATGCTTTTGTGATATTTCATTTTGTGGTGGTGTCATGTAAAATATGTCTCTGATCAATAAAAGTTAGGAAACACTGCTAGTCAGCTAAAGTTAGCTGGATTTTCTACTTCTGTTTGTGTGTCATCAAATTGTGTTCAGGTGTTCAAACAAGCAGCCACTGTTAATTGAAACAGAGGGCCTAAAAACAAAAAAAAATCACTAACATCTTAGTCTTCTCATTGTCCCCCATGGCCTATCTGAGAGGTCACCAACATGTGGTAGACGCCCCTTTTGGATAACAGCTGCTGGTGTGTCCCTTCTTCAACCACCATCCCTTCCTGAAAGACAGCAATGCGGTCTGCATTTTGGATGGTGGACAGACGGTGGGCGACAATGATACATGTCCTGCCCTGCCTGGCTTTGTCCAACGCTTCTTGCACCACCTGGGTTCAACATAAATCAGGAGGACAAAAGTCAATTTTACAACCGTAGCAGATGGGATCAGAAAACCCACCTTCTCGCTCTCAACGTCGAGTGCCGACGTGGCCTCATCCAGAAGCAAAAGTTTGGGGTTACGGATGATGGCTCGGGCTATGGCTATTCGTTGTTTCTGACCACCTGACAATTGGGTCCCCTTGTCACCTGCTTGAGTGTCATATTTCTGTTCCAGAAAACAGTCAAAGTCAGCAGAGCAGTGGCATTTTTTTTGTTATTTTTTGGGAAAATTGTCAGTATGAAATTACTGTTGTCATGAACCTTTATGTATTTCGGGTCAACCTCACCGAGCCGAATGAAATCCATTTCCTACTTATGTTATTGGTTTTTGTAAATGTTCTCATTCGAGTGTCCAAATATTTTTTTAAGAGTTAATTAAAAAAAAACACAGCTAAACACAAACAAACGTAACTACCTTGCTGTGGTCAAGTTAAACATCTTATTATGTGACACCTGATTTATTGTGGCTTGTTTTACATATTGTTTTTTCAATTTAACAAATACTGTTAAATATGCTGATGCCATGGTTTTCTTCCATCACAAAGACCCTCCTCCACTGCAAGAATTTGTAAAAAAAAAAAACATCCCCGTGGGGATGAGTCGAAAGTCAACCACCAAAAATAATGTGACTACCTTTGGCAAACTTTCGATGAAGTTGTGAATGTTGGCTGCTTCAGCAGCTGCCTTAATCTCCTCCATTGTAACAGTGCGACTGTTGTCTCCATATGCAATGTTTTCCGCTATACTACAGTCAAAAAGAACAGGTTCCTGCGACACGATGCCTATTTGAGACCTTAGCCACTGGATGTTCAGCTCTTTCACACTTTTAGAATCAATCATCTGGAAGAAAATCAAACAAAATACAATACAGTACGATTTTAACAAAGGTGACACCCCCTTGTTTCGAGATAACAGATACCAAATATCCAACTAGAAAAAAAATATGATTTTGTAGTCTAAGGTTTGGATCAAGTCTCATTAACTTTTCAAAACACACGCTGGGTAGTGTGTCCAAATTGACCAATTTTAAAGGGTTTAGTAGGTAGTTGTGTGAGGACCGTGGAACGAATTAGAGAATTTACATATAAAGTACACCTCTACTTACGAAATTTTCAACTTACGAAAAAAATCTTGGAACCAGTTAATTTTGTAAGTAGAGGTACGACTGTAAACCTAATAGCATTCAGCGTTGGATTACAATAACTCCTGAAGGTGGACACTGCCCTCTAATGGCCAATAAGATAATCACCAATTGTGCCTTACCCCCCTCATTTCATGTTTGTGGGATTGTTCCTCCACTATAAACCATTCATATATTTGGTGTATCTAAGCCGCGTTAGTCGAACCGCAAAGAGGCTAGGTATTAATGTACTAAGTTTCATTGGTGCGTTTTAATGCACGTAAACGGACAATAGGTGTAATGGTCATCTCACCACGTTCCCTTGCGTGGCGTCATAGAACCTTTCCAGAAGTTGTATGGAAGTGCTTTTTCCACAGCCGCTGCGTCCTACCAGGGCCAGTGTCTGCCCCTTGCTCACCTCCAATTTCAGCCCTCGAAGGACAGGTACATTGGGGCGTGAGGGGTAGTTAAAGTGAACACCCTCAAAGGACACACTACCCTCAAATTTAGTCTGGAGTTTGAAGGGGGAAAACAGAAAATACTGTTAGATGTTGAATGGAACTGGAAGGTAATGGACTTCTTTCTGCTTACCAATGACTGTCCTTCATGTGAGAGATTATCAATAGCAGGGTGTCTATTCAGGAGCATCATGATGTGACTGGCAGATATTTTGGCATTAGCGTAGTTCGGCGCAAAGGAAGTGGCTTCTCCAACAGCCATGGAACCATACAGGATGGCCATGATCACTCTGAGAAAGAAAATCAATTGTTAGCTTCCGTTGTGCTTAAAAGAGTTACTCAAAAGACACTGCGTTATCTAAAATATAGCAATCGTGTTAATATTAGCACTCAAAAATATTTGCGTCAATAGTACTGATCATTTAACTTCAAAATCGGATCGGAATGTCCCGTTATCTACAATCACTATGCCCTCGTTCAGATTGGTTCTCTGAATTTGTCGCAGAATTGATAATATATTAACAATGTGTGATTTTAATACTCATGTGAATTCCTCCTATTCACATGTATTTTACATGCACAAAAATAGCAAACATATGGGATGAAAGCTACATTAGTAGTTTTAGACATTTTTTTATGGAATGCGCCATGAAATCTTGATAAGGATCAAATGTTACTTACAGAAATACTCCTTCAACATTCATTCTCCCTTGCTCCACAAGCCAAGCTCCAAACCAGAAACATAAAGCATAAGTAAAATAGATCATAGCTTGAGAGAAGGAGAAGGCAAAACCCTGCACGTGCGACTTTTTCTGAGCATTTCTGCAAAGACAGAAAAATTCAAAAGTAGCCCTTTGGGAAAAACATGTCAACAATCTGATGACAGGCAATGGTGGCCAGCACATACCTGTACGGCTCTCGCAGATTATTGTGAAACAAAGACTCAAATTTTGCTTCCCGAGTCAAAGATGCAACTGTACGGATGTTTTCAATGGCTTCTGTAACAATCTGATGAGACACAATGGAATAAACAACAAGGCTTAAACTTTGGCAGGCTGATGGCAAAGTAGGTCATTTGGAAAAGAAAAAAGCCCACCTGTCCGGCCTTCTCCAACTCCCTCTTGTCCTTAGCAGCTTGCCCAGCAAGCAACTCCATCTCCACCTTTCCAGCCACGGCCAAGATTGGCACCAAGACCAGCACGAGCAAGGTCAGCTCCCAGCCGTTGACAAAAGCCAAAATCACACCAGTTCCCAAGTTGGCAGTATTCTGCACTAAGGTGGCCAGGCGTACTCCCGTAACCTGACCAGCGGTGAAATATTAATTGGGAAAAGAAGAGTGTTGTGCATACTGTTGAGCAAGAGACTCCAAAATGCATCACCCCCTGCACTTGAGCAGCATCTGCGGCCAGTCTCGTTGTGAGCATTCCGACGCTGTTTTTATGGTCATCGAACCAACCGAGATCCTGCAAAAAAAAGGCGACCCTCAATAAATTGGATACTGAAAAGACTGTCAACGGAGTACCTGTGATTCAGCTCACCTGCCTCATCAAAGCCTTGAAAGCTGCAAGTCTCAGTTTTAACGTCAGAATCTCCCCAGATTGTCCAAAACAGTAACCCTGTAAAAAAGTGACAGGTACAAGCAAAACTGACATTAACATGAATACTTACCAGACTATCCCAGACCGAAACTTACCCGGGTCAGAAACGTACTGAGACCCTGACTTTTGGGAATCGAGACCGAGATGAGACCAAGACTATAATGTCTCATCTCATCTCATCTTCTGAACCGCTTTATCCTCATTAGGGTCGCAGGGGGGTGCTGGAGCCAATCCCAGCTGACTCCTCGGGGCAATTTAGAATGTCCAATCAGTCTACCATGCATGTTTTTGGAATGTGGGAGGAAACCGGGGAACCCAGAGGAAACCAAGGAAGGCCCGGGGAGAACATGCAAACTCCACACAGGTGGATGTCACCTGGATTTGAACCCAGGACTCCAGAGCTGTGAGGCCGACGCGCTAACCACTCGCCCCACCGGGCTGCCCACTATAATGTTCATTTTAAAAATAACAAAATATAAACTTTTATTTAAATAAATACATTTCTCTATAGGATACTTAAGAGAAGTGCACAGATTTAACACTTCCAGAGCCAGATACAATAAAAACCTTAATTATGGAATTATTGTACGTCTAGTAGGTTTCTTGAAAATAATTAGCCCTAACTTTTCAGATTTTCTGCTCCATATTCAACAATAAGTATCAAAAGATGGATTAGTTCATTTTACAGACCAATGGTAATATTTGTATTATTTGATTTGACAGAATATTTACAATATTACCTATAATCACAGTAAAAGGGTTGACCAGCCGTACTAATGTTAGCTTTTTCCTCGGAGTTAAATCAAGCTATTTATCTAGGTATTATTGCTGTACTTTATGTACAGTAAATATGTAAATATGGAAAAAGTGTATAGGTACTAAATGTGTTTAGGGAAATTGGAAAAATTTAGAGTGTTCTAAAAAGAAACTTACTGTCTAGGCGCTTTTAGCAAATTATTACGGAAAGGACTAATGTGTATACAGTATTTGTTATTGTGTGTTTGGATACCTGGAGAAACATGGTGAAAAAAATGACCACGCCGATGACTGCAAACATGATGCAAAGGAATTCAGCTTTTTTTCTGATAATCTCTTCATCATCCTCAGCCATCACCTGAAAGATGGAAAGAGTAGGAAAATGATTCTTGGGGGATTTGGAAAAAGATGGGAACAGCCCAGTTGGAACATACAGCGATGAACTTTGAGAGGATGACCGCAAACATGGGATGTAACAATCCGTTGATGGCAGCAAGAATGATCCCCATCAAAATGTAAGGCCACTCAGAAAGGTTGAAACGCAGAATTTGGAGCAGCGACACTGGAGCAACACTTTTGTCCTGCAGAACATGAGAGAGAAAACTTTATTTTGGCTAAAAATCCCAAGTATCGTATTTTCCGGACTATGAGTCGCTTTGTAAAAAAGGTTGGTTGGGCCTGCAACTAATATATGTATTTTTTCTCTGTCTGACCAATGACAGTCGGTTATATTGTTGTTGTTTTTTTAGGCTGCAGTCAAATACAGTACATTCAAATAAACCAATTTCACCTCTTCTGTATTTTCTTGGACATCCATCAACTTTTCTTTTTCTTCTCGGTTTCCCTCCAAACCAGCAGAGGAATAGCTTATTGCAAACTTTGACATTTTCAAGGAAGTGTCATCGTCTGTTGGGCTCTTTTCATTTTGATGACTTATCCACTGTTCGCCATCCTCTTGTTTCTGGAAGCTCTAAAAGATACAAAGTAGTTTAAAACAGTAGATTTTTTTTTTATTAGGGATGTCATCAATTTGACCACATGATCAGAAATCGGATGTGATTTTAAAGGGGATAGGAGTCAGGTAAAAAAATATATATATATATTATCTAAATTTGTGTTAAATCTATGGCTTCCATTGATGCCAAATAGATGTCCAATCCCTTTTAACTGGAGGAAACTTGGTAGTGATTAATTAATCCCTGCCAGCTGTTGCTAGAAAATATTATAGTATATTTTATAATATTCCTTTTCTATTTATTATTTAATATTTATTAAATTCTTTGCAGAAAGAAGGAAATGTCCAGTGGTAGCAAAAAAAGTAAAAAAAAATCATCAACAACATAGCTCAATTCATCACATTGACTAACCAACTTAACTATACGTATTAAATTCAAGTAAACAAAATATTACAACATATTTTTTACAACCTTATATTGTGCTGCACAACTGACTTGCAAAAAGAATGAAAAGTGATCGGGTTCAATATTCAGAGATCCTCAAACTCAGGTGACTCACACTCGTGTGGAAAAATATGTAATCCGGACATCCCTAGTTAATCCATACATTTCCACCAATGCTCTAGGAAAACATTTCATGCCAAACTCACCTGCATGGTAACAAGGGTACAATAAACACCCTGTTTTTCCATCAGCTGACTATGAGTACCCAGTTCGATAACCTCTCCGCTTTGGAAGCCAGCAATGATATCAGCATTTCTGATAGTTGAGAGGCGATGGGCCACAATAATGGTTGTACGACCTAGTCTGACCTGAAAAAAAAATTCTCATAACATGCATTGCAAATAAATGCTGGTCGGCGTGTGTACCTTGTCAAGTGCCGTCTGCACAGCCGTCTCACTCTCAGCGTCCAGAGCTGAAGTTGCTTCATCCAGCAGAAGGATTTTGGGGTTGCGGACAAGCGCTCGAGCGATTGCAATTCTCTGCTTCTGTCCTCCACTCATCTGAGTCCCTCGCTCTCCGACCAGCGTCTCAAATTTCTGCTCGACAACAGTAATCCTGTCAATTTTGGCCATTACAGTTGTTTTAATAGTTCCATACATGATTTTTTTACAAGCTACTCATTTAACTAACTGGCTGCCATTATTGGCACCAGATGTCCAATTCATTTTGACTGTAATGAACAAACGTTCACCCAACATGGATTGGAAGATTAGCTCCAGCAGTGGCAATGAAATATGAGCATTCAAAGCCAGTCTTCCCAGTTTCAGTGAGTTGGACACCTATTGTCTATCATCAATGGCATGCATTGAGTATGACAAAAAAATAACTTGAGTGTTATATGGGATCAAAAGCAGTGTGTGCTTGTTTTTATTCATTTTCCTTTAATTAATTTTGTATTTTTTTTAATATATATTAACATTGTATTCATTTAGAAATTGATTTAAAATACTAAAATATATTGCATTTTTATAATTCCACAATTTAAAAAATGATCAGCCAAAATATATAGAACAAATGTTAATATTTAAGTGTTTTGAAATGACCCATAATAGTCACCTGCAATCTTAAGGGTTAAAATAAAAAAATATTATAAAGGTCCTAAGTGTCAATTGTCCAGTGTAGTGAAAAAGTCAAGAATATGCTCATACATCAGGAAGATTGCTGATGAAGTCATAAGCATTGGCCTCCTTGGCAGCTTGCGTTATCTCTTCTTGTGTGACATCCAATCGGCCGTATCGGATGTTTTCAGCTATGGTGGTGGCAAAAAGGACGGGCTCTTGACTCACCACGCCAATCAACTTTCGCAAGTAGCAAATATTGAGAGAACGGATATCATGACCATCAATATTAACCTACAAAGAGGGAAAAATTGGAGTTATTAAATGTTCTTGAGTGACCTGAAAGAAAAAAAGGAAGCTTTGGTGGTAAATTGTGACTAAATAGATCTTTTCATTGAAAGGTTTTACAAATTTGCACTTGCCGATCCCTCCTGTGGATCGTAAAACCTCTGCAACAGCTGGATGCTGGTGCTTTTACCGCACCCACTGCTTCCTACTAAGCCGATGGTCTGGCCACTTTTCACGCTCAGGCACATGTTGTTTAACACCTGCAAATGAATGTGTCAATCTAGAAAAGATTAGATACGTAGGCTTAGATCAAGGGTCCCCATAACGTAGATCGCGATTTACCGGTTGATCGCCAAGGTACTATTGGTAGATCGCGCCACCATAACATTTTGATCTCTCCCCTCTGTTCATTTCCTTAGCTAGGCTCTTGTGAATTTGGCATGTCGGCAGTAAGCTTTAGCGCGAATCGAGAGTTGATTTTCACCCCCGTTCCCTGCCGCTGCCATACATGTTGATAAAGTCTAATGCGAGGTATAGCATGACATAATTGCTGAGCTTTGTCAGTGGCCCGGGAAAAAGATACAAGATCGTGGAAGGTTAACTCCTTGAAAAGTAGATCTTGGAGCAGAAAAGTTTGAACAGTAAGTCATGTGTGATACCTTTCCAAAAATGTTGTATACGTTAGAAGTGCAATCGGTGGATTGCAGTCAAGTGCTTCTCGTTTTAGCACAACCCCCATTGGTTAAACTCTATGTCTGTGGAACAAAAAGCTGAACCTTCCAGGACCGCTTTGCCCACCGCTGAATTCGAACCCTAATAACAAAGTAGATTGCGGGAGGTTGTCTCATTAAAAAGTAGATATTCGAGCTAAAAAAAAAGTGTGAGTGCCCCTTTATTAGATCAAGTTAAATCTTTTGAAAGTTGCAGTTTGTCTTACCTTGACTTCTGGCCTTGAGGGGTAGTTAAAATGGATGTTTTTGAACTCTATATTTCCATTGATTGATTCAGGCTTGAAGCCACATTCCGAATAGCTGTCGATGCTCGGTTCCTGTAAAGTAAAAAGTTATGAGTATTTTATTTTATAAAAGAAATTGATCACAAAACAGAAAAGAGTCTCTAAATGCATGTACATAGTCAATGATGCTGTATACTCGGTGTGCAGCTCCTCGAGCGACGGAAAATGACTGGATATTTGGCGTGGTCTGCCCCAATCCAAGAGCGCCAAAAATCATAGCAAATAAAACCTTAACACAAGAGCATCGGGATTAGTGTTAAAATTCTATCAAGTTCAAATATACATTTCAAATATACATGTCTGCTCACTGTGAGTACAGTTCCAGTGGTGTACTCCTTATTCAGAATGAGCTTACTCCCATACCAGAAGGCCAGAGCATAAGACAGGAAGATCATCATGTAGATAAAACCCATGGCAGTGTTCGAACTGATTGCCTTCTTGATTCCCATGTTTTTAGCCTCTTCCAAGTTCTTAGAATACCTGTAGGTCAATATAAGGTTATTTGGATGTGATTCATATCATATTTGTTTTGACAGAGATTGAAACTATTTCTTAGCCAATCACTTTAAAAGTATAAATCTGTTTTATTCTGCTGCCCAGGTAGCATGCAGCCAGCAAGTTTAATGACTGTGAGATTCATAGTAGAGCTGGATGATTGAGATAATTACAAAATATAATACTAATAATTTCAGTGATTGAGATTGGTTGGCTATCAATTCAGGGTGTCTGCCTGATAACCATAGTTGGCCAGGATAGGCTCCAACACCCCATGCGACCCGTGAGGATAAGGAAAATAGTCAATTTTGGTGATCAGGGTGTCATATTTACGAGACCAATATGCATATATAGATACAAACTGACTAGTATGGCAGATTTGGAACATTCTCTTGCAAGGACCCCCATGTTGATGGTATAAAAAAAAAATGAAAAAGGAGATGTTACGTAAAAAATCGAAATGAAATGAATTATAGGATTATATCATGAATAAATCCTGTAATTTGAACAGGGATGGGTCGACATTTTACTCTGCATAGTAGGTACACATGACAAATGAGATCTAAAAACTATATCTACCAATACGTGCAGTTTACAGTACATTTTTACCATCACAGAATCTGTAGGATACATGTTGCACAACCTTTTGATTTCTCTCCGCTGACCATTGAAGGCAAACACAGTCCTGATGGCAGAAAGCACCTCCTCTGCCACCGCACCCGCTTTGGCATAAGCAGCCTGTTCTTTATAAGTGAATGACGTCAACACCTAGGTAGAAACATAAATGTATCAATTGGGATAGAATATGTTTTTTTCCAGAAATGAAGGCACATTTACCCTACTGAAAATGGCGGCTGCCAGTCCCAGCAAAGGGCAGACCGCCAGGACGACCAGAGAGAGCTTCCATCCGAAGTATAAGCCAACAATCAAAGATGCAACGAAGGTGGAAAGTGACTGGATCAACATCCCCAATTTGTCTCCAATACCCTCTTGGATCTTGTAGACATCACTGCTCAGGAGCATCAATGATTGTAACATTTGAATAACATCAATTTGCCGAATGGAGTTCAGACGTTACTCACTCGACGAGTCGAGTGTTGAGCGTCCCCGTCTCGTTGACGTCAAACCAGCCAATGTCCTGTCGCATGATGCTGTGGAAAAAAGACTTGCGGATGCGTTTGACCTGTCGTACGGCAGCCAGTGCGAAAAAAGCAACCTGCATGTAGCCGGCGACCAGCACCAAAACTCCAGTGATGGCGAAGTAAATGCAAAAGCTGCAAAAGCAGAAAAAAATGTCAAATGCTTCCCTGTGAGCGTCACTTGAGTGCTTGGTCATACCTGGCCATGTCATCTTGTAAGGTGCCATTGGTGGGAACTGAAAAATGAGACGATTTTATTCAACAAAATGCCAGGTTGCCTTCTAATATTTTCTTTGTGAACTCACTAAAGTGGCGGGTGTTGTTTTTAGACATTGCTGAGGACTGTATAAATCTGTCCGCCATATGCCCAAAAACGACACACATGAGAGGGAACACCAGCCCGTGGGCCATCGACATCAGTGTCCCGGCGATGATCAGTAAAATGTCGATGCCATCTGAAAACCGAAACTGTAACAAAGCATGAGTTGTCATAATTAGTCTTAGAAGTCACCAAACCATAATTGTCAAACAGACAGAAATTGACCACATACCAGTTCAACGGGGCCAACTGTGGGCATTTCCTCTTCTTTTTCTATCGTTTTGCTTCCTGTTTTACTGTATTCACTGGGCCAAAAATGAAGAGATAATTATCAAAACGACTAGCTGCTAAGGTTGGTGCGCTTCGGTATGAAAACCACTTAATTTAGTTGGCAGAACATTACCTTAAATAAACATCCGGGCTGGTAGTGCCGATGTTGTTTTGCAACTTATCGGTTTCATCCATCTCTGCGAGCTGTCCTAAAAATGGTCAATTAGTCTGGTTCACATCTATAGTTTTCAAATAATCAATCCATTAATCGTCCATTCTAAGAATAAAAAAATAAAAAGATTTACAACTTTTAAATATAAATAGAAATGAAAATGAAAATTAGTTGAAGGCTGTCTGGACTCATGGAGTCCATGGGCAAAATTCAAAGTTCCCCATTCCTGGAATTCCTTGGAAAGGCCTTCACTCACTGCTTAGTTATGTATTTGAAGCCCTGTAAAAATATCACAAAACAAAAATTAATCATCTCATCTCATTTTCTGAAGCGCTTTATCCTCATTAGGCTTGCGGGGGTGCTGGAGCCAATCCCAGCTACCTCCAGGCCAGAGGACAACCATGCACACTCGCACCCATACAAAGGGGCAATCAGCCTAACATGCATGTTTTTTGGAATGTGGGATGAAACCGGAGTACCCGGAGGAAACCCACGCAGGCCCAGGGAGAATATATTTATATTTTTACATTAGTTATATATGTTTTTACTGGGAAAACGCACTTTGTGGAGTAGCACCACCTATTTCGTCATACGCAGCTGTGTATGAGGACAATAAAGGCTTTTGATTTGATTTGATTTTGAACATGCGAACTCCACACAGGTGGACCGACCAGGATTTGAACCCAGGACCCCACAGCTGTGAGGCCAAGACGCTAACCACTTGCCCATAATTGATCATGGATCATGTATATTTTTACAAACCAGTGTTTAAAATCAAATCCAGGAGTTGGAATTGGTTCAGACATCTGGCCATTGCTTTGCATTTTATTAAACTTTGGCTTTATTTGAAAAGAAACGGTAATAGTGGTTATTGACCCTTATAAGCCAGGAGTAATTTTGTAACGTTGCTGAACGTTTGTATAATATTAAATGAACAGTGTGTTTGAATATTCGTCACAATACGTAATGTGCTCGCGACTTGGCAACAGAGCTAACAGAATTGAAACACTTCCAGGTCGAACGTAAAACTTTTCCTGTCATGCTTTTTACTCTCCAAACACAACCCTACTCCTCCAACTGACACCAAAACTAACTACTAAAATAGCCTTTACGTATTTAGTCAATAAAACAACCCTTCGCGAAGGTTTTTCCACCATTTAAACTTCCGTTAACATTGATACCTGAGCGATTACGCCTGTTCAGAATTTTCCATGTGCGCCAAGCCAAACCCTACTACCTTAATCCAGTTTTGACTAATAAAAAACGAGCATTTTTATACGCCTTCAAAAAAATCATATTTGCCATACCTGCACTCCAGTTGTGTCCCAACTTGATCTAGTGCAGAAAGACCCCCGTTATGTTACGCCCCTTTGTATAGCTGTAGGCTCAGAAGTTTCCAGTAATAGTGTCTCCCTCTAGTGGCTATAAAACAACACTAGTTTGGCTCACAAGCATATTGAATCACCTTTATATACATGACTAATAATGGTTTTGATGGAATAAAATCAATAAATAAAATCAAATGAATGTCAAAGATCCACTAATGTTACCTCTAATTCCATTTTATCATTTAAATTCCGTTCAATTTTTTTGCCTGAATTGCTCAAACGCAGCATACATTAAGTAAAATGCCTTTTGTGCGATGCTGTGTACATGGACCAAACATGCCGGTGAAGAGGAAATAATTGTATCATATTCCTCTTACATGCAAGCACAAAAAAAGCAGTTGAAGACTGCTTCTCAGTCACAGATGGGAAGACAGCTGGGACCCATAACTAATGTAAATGGATTATATTGGAAAACACATTTAGCCAGGCTGAAGATGCTTTTGAAACTGAAAGAGGCACAGTCGCCGTGGTTACATCTAGAACAGATTTATCAACTTGGACCTCTCATGAGGTCAATTTTAAATTGAATCGTAGGGATCCTTTGCAAACAGTTACGGGTGTGGCAAAACATTGGCTTTTCACTCGAAAATCATTTTCCAATTACAAATAAAACATTAACATTTTAACATGTAAAGAAAGGAGTAGTACTCAAAAACTGCTCATTCCATGTATGTACTGCAGATACACGTTTGCACGTGTATACTTTTGATGATTTGACACCAATGAATAAATAGCTATCAAATACTACATTAATATTTAACTTTAGCTCAACAAACAAGTGCTCAACTTTGACATAGACTTACATTCCATAAAATCATTTATCTATGTTTACAACGGACAACATTCCATCAAAACATGTTTAATATCAATCTATCACATTGCTTCAGTAGTATCACCAGTGATAGTAATTCAATGGTGTAAATGATAATTGTTTCAAGTACTGGCGTTGGCAAACAAACTATAAACAGGATTGAGGGAATAAAAGAAAAAAAAAATATATATATATATAAGAAGAAGATACTACCTTTATATACACATGAACCCCACGTTCGATGGTGTTACTTAAACGAAATGAATGAGAGTCAAAAGACTCCGATTTAGCATTTAAACCAATGCCGATATAGTACATTCAATTAGTCCATACTTCTCTAACAGTAGACTATCACAATCTTGCTTTTATTAGCTCTGTGAAAATAGTGAATTCATTCACTTCCCCGGCCCATCTGAGTGGTGACCAACATGTGGTAGACTCCCTTTTTGGCAAGCAACTGTTTGTGAGTGCCTTCTTCAACCACAATCCCTTCCTGAAAGACAGCGATGCGGTCTGCATTTTGGATGGTGGACAGACGGTGGGCGACAATGATACACGTTCTGCCCTGCCTGGCTTTGTCCAACGCTTCTTGCACCACCTGGGTCCACAAATCGTGAGGAATAAAGTCAATTTTAGAATCGAACCGGATGGGAACAGAAAACGTACCTTTTCACTCTCTGTGTCGAGCGCAGACGTGGCTTCGTCCAGAAGCAAAAGTCTGGGGTTCCGTATGATGGCTCGGGCTATGGCTATTCGTTGTTTCTGACCGCCTGACAATTGGGTCCCCTTGTCGCCTGCCTGAGTGTTATATTTCTGTTCCAGAAAACAGTCGTTCAAAGTCAGTCCACAGGGTTTTGGCATTTACAGTTGGCATTGGTTGTAGAAAAATAACTTTGATGAAAATGTGGTCCGTTTTTCTGGTTTACCTTTGGCAAGGTTTCGATGAAGCTGTGAATGTTGGCTGCTTCAGCAGCTGCCTTAATCTCCTCTGTCGTTACAGTGCGACTGTTGTCTCCATAAGCAATGTTTTCAGCTAAACTACAGTCAAAGAGCACTGGCTCCTGTGACACAATGCCTATCTGAGACCTCAACCAATGGATGTTCAACTCTTTGACACTCTTGGAATCAATCACCTGCGCGACAAATACGTCAATCACATATGACATTTTGGGAATCCCCCCCCCAAAAAATGTCTTGCAAAATACTAAAATGCATCAAAGGACATGAAGAAGAATAATTGAAAAAAATAATGGAAGGGAGGTCACCTTTCAGGCTGTATTAGCAGATGTCAAGTACAATATTTTCATTCATTCATTTTCCGAAACGCTTATCCTTGCAGGGGGTGCTGGAGCCTATCTCAGCTAACTGCGGGCACTAGGGGGGGAGACACCCTGAATTGGTGGCCAGCCAATCGCAGGGCACAAGGAGACAAACAACAATTCACGCTCACACTCATACCTAGTTGCAATTTAGAGTGTCCAATCAGCCTACCATGCATGTTTTTGGAATGTGGGAGGAAACCGCAGTACCCACAGAAAACCCACGCAGGCCCCGGGCAAACATGCAAAGTGCACACAATGAAGACTGACTTGGGATTGAGCCCTCGACCCCAGAACTGTGAGGCCAAATAAAATATTTTGTCTCTCAGAAACTCTCCGAAGATTAATTCAAATGACTCAACTAAATTCTTATCAGTAGAGTGCAGCAATAAAAACACTAAACATTAGCCGACAGAGACTAGGTGAAGAGGCAGCATGTGATTCTGTATGTGTGTTTTCTCACCACGTTCCCTTGCGTGGGATCGTAAAACCTCTCCAGAAGCTGGATGCTGGTGCTTTTTCCACAACCACTGCTTCCTACGAGGGCCAGTGTCTCCCCCTTGCTCACCTTCAGATTCAACCCTCGGAGAACTGGTAAATCAGGACGGGTGGGGTAGTTAAATCTAACCTCTTCAAATTGCACATTACCCACAAATTTATCCTGGATGACAAAACGACAAAGACAAATAAGAAGAGGATTTAATAACAAATGTCTATTAACAATCGTAATAAACAAGTACGGTTTTGCATTGGATACCAGTGACAGTCCGTCCTCTGCAAGATTGTCAATAGCAGGCTCAGTGTTCAGAAGCATAATAAGGTGTGCAGCAGACATTTTGCCCTTAGCATAGTTTGGAGCAAAGGAATTGGCTTCTCCCAGAGCCATGGCACCGTACAAAACTGCTGAAATAACTCTAGGTAAGAGAATATTGGATTTAGTGTTCATTTATTATGAATTGCAAGTAGCTGTAATAACTGAAATACAATACTTGTCTCAAAAAAACCTCTACAAAATAAAAAATATACCTGGGTTCAAATCCAGGTCGGTCCACTTGTGAGTTTGCATGTTCTCCCTGTGCCTGTGTGGGTTTTCTCCAGGTGCTCTGGTTTCCTCCCACGATCAAAAGACATGCATGGTAGGCTGATTGGACACTCTAAATTGCCACTAGGTATGAGTGTGAGCGTGAATAGTTGGTTGTATAAAATATAAATTACAAGTAGTAATTCTCAGTTTTTACAAACATTTTATTCTACGGCGTGGCAATGAAATGATCATATTTTGAATTTTTAAAGCTAGAAATATTGCTTAGCTTCTTCAGAATTTTTTTCTTTTGCTTCTGCAGACTCCATAAAGTGAACTTTGAACTCCAAGTTAATGTTATCCCACCATGCATCATGCTTGTGACCAGACTTTCACATACTTTGAAGTTTTGGTAAATGATTAAAACAGATATAGACCTCTTGTAATGATCTAGTTAGTATTTTTTCTCTTTTTCTTCTGCTGTCAAAGACTACATTCAAAACATGACACGCCATCACTCACAGAAAAACTCCCTCGACGTCCATTCGTCCTTCGTCGATGAGCCAAGCTCCAAAACGAAAACATCCTGCATAGGCGAAGTAGATCATGGCCTGTGAAAATGAGAAGGTAAAACCATACAGGTGGGCTTTTTTCTGGGAGTTTCTACAAAGAGAGAAAGGCAACTTTTGAGAAGACCAAAATCTGACAAAAAAAAGTTATTTTCTGATGGGTTTTTTGTACTTGTAAGGAATGAGGAGATTTTCATGATATAGGGATTCAAATGTGGGTTCCCTGGTCAGAGATGCAACAGTGCGAATATTCTCGATGGCATCTGTAGCAATCTGAGGAAACAAAATGAAATATAGTTTAGAATCCCACTTGGAAAGACTGACTGACATAATGTGGCATACCTTGATCAACATACTGGCCAACACATCAGTACAAGAAAACAGGCATGTTCTGTATATAGTTAACTTCCATGAGTTGTGACCTTTCTGATTTGAATGTTTTTCTTTAGATGGGTCATTCCACAATTGGAGTGCATTTTACCTCCCATTCTTCACAGTTTAAATAGTCAATTTACAAAACACAAAAATATGCTTGACTTAATCTGAGACCAAATCTAACAAATACCAAGAACAATGGATGCTTAAAAGTTTTGTAAAATATAAGTCTTAAGGAGCTCCTGAAATGCCAATTTTCTCTGGTCCCAATCCCAATGAGCATGAACCACAAATTAAATATTTAATATTATTCTAACCCTAACCCTAATTTATTTTTTGGGATATTACTGTTCAATATCTTGCGACTATCGGTACATTTTTTAAAATAAACAAATCTTTCAAATCATCAAGTGTAGAACATGTATACACACTGTTACCAAATATATATATTAACATTATGGCTAAACAACTATAGCTTTAACAGTAAACCTCTCCTAAGAAAAAGCTAAAATTACTACGTGTTTGCAACCCTATTTGTTTGATTATACCAAATGAACCATGTCGTAATATAGGTACCATTGATCTGTAAGATGAGCTGCTAATTAAACATTTGATAGTTTATTACCTATTATTATTTAATATGAAGCAGAAACTAAGACAAGTGGGATCATACCTTTCAAGAATTTCGAGGCCAAAACTCCAACGCTTAAAACCTTGATAGGTAAGTGTTATCAATAGGTGTGTGAGATACTAGACAAGGCAGGACTCTGGATTTTGACCGAGCTCACTGATCCACGGATATTTTTAACTGAAAGTTGTAAACAACTGGAAAGTGACGTTTCCTGAGGAGCAAATTTAAACAAAAAAAGCTTGCAATAGCCAGACCTCAAATGTTCTCTCCCATTTGAGCAAATTTTGTAATAATGATATATAAAAAAAATAAAAAAATAAAATAAAAAATAAACAACAACACATTAAACTCCTCCAGTTTGCGCCAGATATTTCAGACAGGAAATAACATATTTCACCTGACCCTACGTCATATCAAAGTGACGGCTCTGTTGTTTGAATGGCGAAATCCATAACGGTGCGTGCAAGTCAACAAGCCATCACAAAACCATACCTTTCCAGCCTTCTCCAGCTCCTTCTTATCCTCAGCTGCTTGCCCAGCGAGCAGTTTCATCTGCACAGTCCCAGCCACTGCCATGACGGGAACCACCGACAGTATGAGCAGGGTCAGCTCCCAGCCATACACAAAGGCCAGAATCAGAGCAGTACCCATGTTGGCAACATTCTGAACCAACGTGGCCAGACGTACTCCCGTAACCTGAACGCAGAAGACAGGGGATGTATGAACCAATAAGATAAATAAATGAAATTATGTTGGTTTCCTGCGTGTACTTTACCCCTTGGACTTGAGCTGCATCTGTGGCCAGCCTTGTCGTGAGAGCGCCAACGCTGTTTTTGTGGTTGTCAAACCAGCCCAGGTCCTATTAAATGAAACATACATTGTTTGAATATTATGTGCTGTTATACCTCAACATATAAGTAAAATTTCAAGAAAATATTCATCTTGAGATATGAGACAAATTTTGATATACGAGCATTTTTTTCCAAGATGACGCCGTTCACGCGGGAGCCAGTGGCAGTAGCTCTGTAGTACACTGTTATGTTTTTCGTGTTTTACAGCCCTTCTATCTTTTTTTCAAACTAAATTTCTTTATACATTCCTTTTTACTTTACTTTGTACTTTATACTTTTTACTTTAATGTTTTTACAACTTTCCTTGTTCTGTTTAGCCTGCCTTCTTTTGGCTACTTCTTTTTTGGAACCATTCAGCCATGCCTACGCTGTCACACACATGGCACTAGCTGTTACAATACGCAGCAGAAGGAGCAAAACCTCGGTGACGCCGGAGATTCGGAGCTGGACAAAAATGCCGGGAGAAGAGGCAACGCTTCTGACCAACTTGTCCATTGTGGGATAAGATGGAAAAGCTGTCGGCACTTACCAGCAACTGAGTCGAGGGGCTCTACTCTGCTACTGTCTTCAGCTCCAGACTAGTGAGGAACTGTGCAGATAAGCTTGGAAGAGTGACTCTGCATATTCTCTACCTCGGTCACTGTCTGCAGAAGTTCCCCATCTTGTGGAAGACTTCCTGTGTGTGGTTCCAGTTTTTGTCCAACTTTACATCTTTTTGCTTTGTTGTATTGTCTAACTTATAACTATGCCTTTTCTTGCTACTGGCACAATGAAATTTCCCGAATACGGGATGAATAAAGTTATCCAATCCAATTGTTTATGTTATGTTACGAGCGCGTTGCCGTGCAAAAGTCCCCCCCCACTCTCTGTCCCTCTCTCTCTCCCCTACGTGAAATCCGTCTAATTTTAATACTATTAAACACATTTTAGTACTATTAAACCACTAGTTATTTGTTACTTTGTTAATAGAACAAATACAAATGTTTTTCCAATCCAATATCCTGTTTTTGATGTTTTTTTCAGATGGTTGGAACAAATTAATTTGTTTTAGTTCATTCCTGTAGGAAACGTTCATTTGAGGTACGAGTAAATTGACATACGAGCTCAGTTCAGGAACGAATTAAGCTCGTATCTCGAGATTCCACTGTACTGAATTTTAGATTTTTTTTTTTATTCAACAATTTCAAATTCTTTCCTTTAAATGTAAGTTGGATTTGATTACTTCTGCATGTATTTTTCCATGCCACTTTCCAAACACTATTCAATATAGCCTGATATCCTGCAACCACACTGAAGGCGCATATTTACTCAGTAATAAAACCATTAATGTCAATTTATGAATTGTTCCACTAACCTGCCTCAACATGGCCTTGAAAGCTGCAAGTCTCATTTTCATAGTCAGGATCTCCCCAGATTTACCAAAACAGTACCCCTGTAAAAAAAGTCAGATTAAATGTGACCGTGAACTGCGCTCGGGGCACTTTTCATCAAATAAATGTTCTTTCTTGGCGTGTTACCAATTTTGCCATACACATTGATGAAAATTGTCACAATGGTTTGTAGGATTCTTACCTGTAGAAACATGGTGACAAAGGATACGACTCCAATAAGAGCAAACAGAAGGGATAAGAAATTAGATTTCCGTTGAACAACATTTAAATCCGGCTCGGCAAACACCTAAAAATAGGAAAAATAGTCACGATTACTTTCCTTTAAAACTCTTTCCCCCACATTTTTAATCCCAAAATGAAGATGCAAAATGAACCCAAAAATCCTACAGTGATGATCTTGGAGAAGATGACAGCAAACAGAGGTTGCATAGCGCCATTAATTGAAGCACAGATGGTTCCGACAAGAATGTAAGGCCACTCAGGAAGATTGAATCGCATCACTTTAAGAAAAGAAACTGGAGGAACATCTTCATTCTGCAGACAACAAAGAAAAAAAGAGCTGAATGATACCTCCCTTTATCCTTTGCCATTGAAAATTCCGATTCATCAAGTGCACGTCACACCTCTTCCTTTGAATCTTTGCTATCCACCAACTTTTCTCTCTCTTCTTTCTGTCCCTCTGAACCAACAAATGACGATTTTGTAGACCTCCTCCTTAAACGAGGGGAGTTAGAGAGATCTTCCCCTGAGTTCTTTTCCCCTAGCTCTTCCTCTTCATTGGCTTTCTGAAAAGTCTGCAAGATAGATAAAGATAGTATAAATCCCAAGACAGTATATTCATATTATACATTGTTTTGCACAAACGTTTACCTGCATAGTGACTAGAGTATGATAGATGCCCTGTTTTTCCATCAGCTGGTTATGGGTTCCCAGTTCTACAACTGTTCCATTTTGAAAGCCAGCAATAATATCAGCATTTCTAATAGTTGAAAGGCGATGAGCCACAATTAAGGTGGTACGGCCGAGTCTGACCTGCACAAATGATGCAAAAGTTCGAAATTCAGAAGAATGATAGAGATGCATAGTTGCTAAAAATTCAGCGCACACCCACTCATCCATTTTATGTTCCTTTGTTCCCTTCTTAAAACACACTTTTCTTAAATTCCTCTAAACATTCGGCCTGTTCCCTCCATCACTGTTAACAGGATGGCTGTTTGTTTAAACGACAATATTGTTTGGAAGGTCCCAATGCAAACATTGGAAAATGTGTGTCATTGTGGAAGTATTTCAAATGTGAACAGAGAAGTTCACACTGCAAGAGACAATATATTCAAAAGATCGGGCACTGTAACTTAATGACAAAGTAAATTTTTTCTGTGATTTTCGGACTTTTGCCCAAAAATTCTTGGCAGGTGAGCACCAAAACCAGAAGAAGATACGGTGTGGTTATGAACCCAAGCAATTCTGACGCCTGTGTGTGTTTATACCTTGTCGAGTGCAGCTTGCACAACAGTTTCACTCTCAGCGTCCAGAGCTGAAGTTGCTTCATCCAGCAGAAGGATTTTGGGGTTGCGGACTAGCGCTCGAGCGATCGCAATTCTCTGCTTCTGTCCTCCACTCATCTGAGTCCCTCGGTCTCCGACCAGCGTCTCAAATTTCTGCTCAACAACAGTAAGAATGTCCTCATTGGCAAGTGCAAAGTTGTTTCAAGGTACAAGTCATCAAGATGTTCATACATCAGGAAGATTCATGATGAAGTTGTAAGCATTTGCCTCCTTGGCAGCCTGCGTTATCTCTTCTTGTGTGACATCCAATCGGCCGTATCGGATGTTTTCAGCTATGGTGGTGGCAAAAAGGATGGGCTCTTGACTCACCACGCCAATCATCTTTCGCAAGTAGCAAATATTGAGAGAACGGATATCATGGCCATCAACAGATATCTAGAAAGAGGGAAAAAATGGATTTTTAAGTGAAAAGTATTTGAGTGAAAAGTTTTGAAAAATATGTACTTACCGATCCCTCCTGTGGATCGTAAAACCTCTGTAACAGCTGCACGGTGGTGCTTTTACCGCAACCGCTGCTTCCCACTAAGGCGATGGTCTGGCCACTTTTCACGCTTAGCGACATGTTGTTTAATACCTAAAAGTAATGGCAGATATAGAAAGGAGTTTGGGTAAATTCTGTACACTGATGATGTGTCATTGAGGGGCTTACTTTAACATCGGGTCTTGAAGGGTAATTAAAGTGGATGTTCTTGAACTCGATGTTTCCAGTGATTGAATCAGGCTTGAAGCCACCCTCCGAATAACTGTCGATGCTTGGGTTCTGAAGAGTAAAAAGTTTCATTATTTCTTTTAAGCTCAGTTTTAGTTGGAGGTTTGATCACAGCGGGGTCAAGGAACTGATACTTATCAAAGGCTTAACAGACAATGTGAGGAAATCTCACTCTTGTGCAGGTAGGACAAAATGTTCTCAACAAAGCTTGTGTTTATTTATACAGCTAGCCATTTTGGTAACACTACATCCGTACATAGGTCATTGTTGGTTGAGGTTGCTTTAAGTTTCTGAACTTGGAATTGGAAAAAAAGCACTATGACAATAGAAGTTGATTAAATTTGGAACTAGTTAAAGAGTTGTGGATTAAGTACATTAAGTGGAAAACTGCGTAAACCTTTAGGAAATTCTTTGATTCTTCCAAAAAATTGAAAGCATGAGAAAAGAATTGCCATCCCCCCAAAAAAGAATGATTAATACACTATGGAAGAGGCATTAGGGTAGATTATCGCTTTGCTTCCTCTGGGCCTGGACAGCTTGCTATCATCAGGGGTAAAAAGAGTTATAAAAATGTATAAACAACTTGAGGCCATTTTTCCAAATAGTTGAAGCCTAGAATTGATAGGCATTGCAACAGGACAATGACTCAAAGCATGAATGCAAGCCAAGAAACAAATAGCCTCTGAAAAAAATACACGTTTTGGATTCATCCCATGAAAGGCCTGAACTCAAACAAGCTAAGTGGGAAGTACTCAAGAGAGCCAATTTCAAAGCAGACCTTACATCTCTCATTAATTCCACTTAACTGCAAAAGTTAAAAGAAATGGTCCAGGGAAATAGAAGGTTGAGATCATTGCTGCCAAAGAGGGGTCAACCAGTTATTAAATTGAAGGGTACACTTGGTAGCTTTTGCACCCTGTTGGCTGAATGTATTTGCGCTATAATTTTTTTAAAAGATTGTTTGGGTGTTATTTGTTACGTTCAGCCTCAGCTGCAGAGCGGAGCCCAGGAGAAAGGCAACAAAGTAGAGAAAATAAGTACAAAATAATCCTACAAACAATAACAATTGGGAAGAAGTGAACAAATATACAAACTTAACTGAGGAGGACGAAAACGGGGAGAAGCACACTGACAAAAGGCAAACATGTCAATAACGGACAATTGGGTCACACAAGGTAAGGAGAGCCGGAAAGACACAGCAGGTGGAAGTCACACAATCACGCGGACAGTACACAGAAGGAAAAAGGAAAACACACCCAACAACCAAAACCCCAACAAAACATTACATTATTGCTGTAAGCAGACCTTCCTGATTCTTATGATGCAAACCCCACACAGGTAAACCAACCTGGATTTGAACCCAGGACCCCAGAACTGTGAGGCTGACGCGATAACCACTCATCCGCCGGGTCATGCAGAAATTCATAAAGGTTCAAATACTTTTTCCTCGTATTGTACGTACTTCTACTTACCACAAAAGATTGCTAAATCCTAATCATATAAATTTGGGTAAATACTCCATGTTGAAGTTAGACAACAGGTTAATTTAGTCACGAATATGGGCTCAAACAGCAGGGGCTCCAATTAGAGGAAATTCCAACCTGCAAAAGCTGCATCCTGGAGCGCTACAATACACGAGTGCATATCCACTAATACAAATTGACGGTAGCCCAAAAGAAAAGAACATTTCTTTCCAAATGTGAAGCGAAGTAGGCAATGTAGTTGTTCTTACATTGTCAATAATGCCGTAGACTTTATGTGCAGCACCTCGGGCACTGGAAAAGGACTGGATGTTTGGTGACGTCTGCCCCAAGGCAAATGCTCCAATAAGCACAGCAAAAAAAACCTAAAAACACAAACTTTCTTTGTTATCTTAAAAGTTGTATTTGAAGGACAGCCCCGCTGTTCCGGCTGCTACTCACTGTAATTACAACGCCGATGGTGTACTCTCCACTCAAAATGAGTGTGCTTCCATACCAGAAGGCCAGCGCATACGAAAGGTAAATCAATAAGAAGGTCACACCCATCGCAATGTTTGAGCTTATAGCTTTCCTTATTCCCACGTTCTTGGCGTCCTCCAAGTTTTTATGATACCTGGAAGATAGCACATGGAAAAATCAATTTGGGAAATATTATCCATTCCCAACATTCCGCATTAAAAGCTATGACAAAAGCCTTCTTCACCTGTAACTCATGGTATTGGAACCATATGTTGTATGCCTTTACCTTTTTTTTTATACGTAAGAACACGGATGAATGCACAAACCTCTCAATCTCTTTTTGTTGACCACTGAAGGCAAACACAGTCCTGATAGAAGAGAGAACCTCCTCCGCCACAGCACCTGCTTTGGCATAAGCGGACTGTTCTCTTGAAGTGAATGATGCCAGGACCTAAAAGACCTAACGTTTACCATAATGCCAGCAAGAATAGGCTTTCTTACGTGGTGATGTGGAGAAAATCTTAGGTTACCTTGCTGAAAATTGCGGCCATGACACCCAGCAAGGGACTGACGGCAAGGATGACGAGTGTGAGCTTCCATCCTTTGCTGAAGCCGATGACGACTGATGTGAGAAAAGTAGCAAAGGACTGAATCAACATTGCCACTTTGTCCCCAATGCCCTCTTGGATTTTGTAGACATCGCTGTTCATGCAGAAAACCATGTCCATCAGTTAAAAGGGTGTCTTTTCAGAATTGCTTACCAAACTAATGTAAGAAATATAAAGATCAAGCAAAATTTAAAAAATATGTATATAATTTTCAACAACTACATTGTATATTCTATTAAAAATGAGCTAAACATTCAACTTTTCATCTTAAAAGAAATTATTGTTCCAGTTTTTAGATTTTATTGTTAACATTTATTTGTCAATTAAAGGGTTAACTGTTGAGTCGATCACCATTTTAAGAGGCTTAATGCTTATCATTCAACTTTCTGAAAACAACAAAAAGTAACAAAAAAAAATTGTTACTTTATGCAGAGAGTAACTGATTGTGTACAAAATATCAAATGGAATCATGACAGACTATAATATCCACAAATATTGTATTGTCCACATGAGATTGTCATAAAATTGGGCGAATTTTAACCCTACTGATGAGCCTGTTTTGAAATATTGGAAATCATTATTATTGTGGAGCAATATACACTGTAAAGGTTAATGACTTCATGTTACTAACTCTGTAAGACGAGTGTTGAGCTCTCCAGTTTCGTTTACATCGAACCAGCCGATATCCTGTCGCATGATCCTGTGAAAAAAACACTTGCGGATGCGTTTGACCTGTCGTCCAGCCGACAATGTAAAGAAAGCGACCTGCATATAAGCGGCCACCAGCACGAGAGCCCCTAGGATTGAGTAGTAGATGGCAAAGCTGAAAAGGAACGGAAGGATCAGAAAAGACGCATCGGGAGATGTCATTTTACTCTTTACCTGGTCATCTCAGCCTGCAAAGTGCTGTTTGCAAATGTGACATCTGAAAATGTCAAACAAAATGTTATAGTAGTCGATCATCATGGTCAGGGAGCGACGCTGATGTCTGTGAACTTACTGGGGTGGCTGTTGTTGAGGAAGGATGAAGCAGCGTTTGATACCAAGCTGTCAGTCATAGACCCAAACACGACTAACATAAGAGGCAACACTACCCCGTGGACCATCGACATTATTGTCCCAAAGAAGATCAGCACAATGTCTTTGGAATCTGCAAATCTGAACTGTACAGACAGGAAGAGTGGGAGAATGTTATTAGGAGGTAAATGTCAAAATTCATTCATTTTGTGGACCAGTCGTCCTCACGAGGGTCGCGGGGGGTGCCGGAGCCTATCCACGCAGAGCACAATGAGACGGACAACCATTCACTCACTCCTAGGGGAAATTGGGGAACCGGAGAGCCTGGAGAAAACCCACGAGAGCCCGGGAAGAGCATGCAAAGTCCACACAGTGGGATTGAACTCTCGACCCCTGAACTCTAAGGTTGACGCGTTAACCACTCAGATGACGTCCACTAATCTCTCTCTTTTTTAAAGTAATATAGGGGCCATAAAGATGTAAAAGAGACAGAGAACTTACCAGTTCAATGGAACCAACCATAGGTAGCTTTTCCTTTTTTTCTTTCTTCTTTTTACTTTTGTTCACCTCATCTATGCAATCACTGAGTCACAAACAGGAAATTCTCACTCTAATTGCTCTCCAATTGTTTAAAAAGTAGGCCAAAAGCATAGCCTTTTTTTCTTCCTAAATTCTAAAAGTCATAAATATTACCTTAAATATACATCTTTAAGGTTGTTCTCTGTGATGTCCTTTTCCTCCATGTCTGTTTCCTGTTATGGTTATCTGCTTATGTTGCACATTTAAACAAGTCAGTTCTTGAAATTGAACCATGACAAAAGGGTAAACATACCTTGCTGCCGTTCGTCTACAGAGGAGTCTGATGTTTGAGAAGCAGATGCTTCTCCTGCACTCTGTTGTTTGACAGGGCTTGCTATTCCACACATCCAGGCGCACACTTCCAACAACAGATGACCAGCCTTTCCACGCCTCCCTTTTCTTCCTCTTCTATGCGTCTCACGTGGCTTTAATGACTGTGTACTAGAATAACCACATTTCTACGCTGGTCTCTTGGCAGTTAAGAAAAAAAAGTAGTAAAAAAAAAAGCAACATAATGATTTTCTAAATCATCCATTTTTTTTACTGCAATATCAAAATTTACCGTTTTCCTTAATTCAATACCGTTAAAAGGTTAATTATTCAGTTAGCTACAGAGTAGGATGTGACTTTTTTTAATGATAATGAATGTAAATAGAGCTGTAAATGACTACTGTTTAAAAAGGTATCTAGCTGTGGATTAAAGTGTAATGTTTAGGGGAACCAGTTAGATGTTTGTTCCAATGGATTGGGCATGATGAAACAAAGTATGCCTTTTCATTTTATTTTATCATGTAAACCAATGATTACCTAAAAATATCTAATATAACTTCTATAGCCATGTCCTATTTCAGTACGTCAATCTGATACGGACTGGTGTGACATCCATAGCGGCAGTAAAATAACGTATGATTGCACATTTACACAAGGACAAAGGTAAAGAGTGGATGAATAAGGGATACAGTGAAAGGAGTAGTGTCTACGAGGGACACGTGATTTTTGTCACTATATCATAAAAATATATGTCTTAATCTCCACATTATGATACCTTTACCCTGTTCAGATATTTTTGTTGTTTTATAGATATATGTCATATATTGACTCCGGCTGGGAAACGAAGTCAAACTCAGGAGCGGGAAGCAGAAAAACTAAAAGATTCACCACATTATTAGATGAAAAGTTTATAGCAGTGGTCACCAAACTACGGCCCACGGGCCGGATACGGCCCGTCAGCACATTTGGCCCGGCCCTCTGAACAATACCAGAGACGCTATCGGATTTTTTTCCTATTTGGCCTCCAGAAAAAAAATCCTAGGCCCGGCCCTGTCAAAGAGAGAACGGAATAATGGCGAAAAAGTTAGGTAAGAGAAAAAATTATTCAGAATGCAGGGTATTTAACCTGCAGTGGACAAACGATTATTTTTTTGTTCAATGCAAAGAAAAGGCTGTTTGTCTCATCTGTCAAGAGACGGTGGCGGTATTCAAAGAATACAATTTTCGCCGACACTATGAATCCCGTCACAAAGACAAGTACGTACGATAGCTTGCAAGGCCAAATACGAGCAGACAAACACTCAAAGCTAAAAAGTGGACTACTATCTCAGTAGAATACATTTGTACGCCAAGCTCAGCTGAACCAGGCATCCGTTCGGGCCAGCTTTCGGGTTGCTAAACTGATAGCAAGCAGCGGTAAGCCTTTCACTGACGGAGAGTTTGTTAAGAAATGTATTGATGTTGTCGCGGAGGAGGTGTGTCCCGAGAAGAAAGATGCATTTAATGCCGTAAGTCTGTCGGCGAGTACAATCGCCAGACGCGTTGAAGAAATCGGGAGTAATGTATATGCCCAGCTGCAACAGAAGACGAAAGAATTTGACTTTTTTTCATTAGCACTGGATGAAAGCACGGACGTGCAAGACACAGCGCAACTGCTCATTTTTATTCGTGGAGTTAGCGCAAACTTTGAGAGAGAGTTATTTAGGTATTATTTATTTCATAAATAGTGTTATTTATTTCCTGTTTTTTTTCTGTGAAGAACTCAGAGAGGGTTATTTAGTTATTATTTATTTCATTAATAGTGTTATGATTTGTTTCCTGACTTTTTTTCTGTAAAGAACCTGGAAAGGGTTATTTGGTTATGTGTGGCTTTCTGGATAACAATTAATTTTTTAAGCTCCCCTACTATCGTCACACTTTTTCTGTTACAAACTGACACCAGCCCCCCCATCAGAGAAGGGAAAAGTTATGTGGCACTCACATGAAAAAGTTTGGGGACCCCTGGTTTATAGTCACAATTGGAGATTATTGAAACTAGAGGGCAGTGTCTACCTTCTGGAGTTAAATAATAGCACAGAGAGGGTTTTAAAAGTCCACATAATATTAAATAGACACCAAAAACAATGTCCCTATATCGCAGTAATTCACCTATTGCAGCAGGTCTATGAAACTACTAACCGCAAAAAATGAGTGTTTCCTCTATTATTGCTACCAAACAACAGTTGAGGCCATGTATAAAAACACAAATTAAAAAAAATACGCTATGTAAAAAATCTAAATGAAATGAATTATAGTATGATGATGGGGTCATGAATAAATACTGTAATTTGAACAAGGACAGGCCGACATTTTACTCTCCGCATAGTAGATACACATGTCAAATGAGATCTAAAAACCTATATTTACTATTACATGCAGTTTGCAGTACATTTTTACCATCAGAGAGTCTGTAGGATACATGTTGCACAACCTTTTGATTTCTCTCCGCTGACCATTGAAGGCAAACACAGTCCTGATGGCAGAAAGCACCTCCTCTGCCACCGCACCCGCTTTGGCATAAGCAGCCTGTTCTTTAGAAGTGAATGACATCAACACCTAGGTAGAGACATAAATGTATAAATTGTGATAGAATGTTTTTCCAGAAATGAAGGCACATTTACCTTACCTAAAATGGCGGCTGCCAGTCCCAGCAGAGGGCAGACCGCCAGGACAACCAGAGAGAGCTTCCATCCAAAGCATAAGCCAACAATCAAAGATGCAATGAAGGTGGAAAGTGACTGGATTAACATCCCCACTGTCTCCAATACCCTCTTGGATCTTGTAGACATCACTGCTCAGGAGCATCAATGATTGTAAAATTTGAATAACATCAATTTGCCGAATGGAGTTCAGACGTTACTCACTCGACGAGTCGAGTGTTGAGCGTCCCCGTCTCATTGACGTCAAACCAGCCAATGTCCTGCCGCATGATGCTGTGGAAAAAAGACTTGCGGATGCGTTTGACCTGTCGTACGGCAGCCAGTGCGAAAAAAGCAACCTATATGTAGTGGCGGTGTTGTTTTGCAACTTATCGGTTTCATCCATCTCTGCGATCTGTCCTAAAAATGGTTAATTAGTCTGGTTCACATCTATAGTTTTCAAACAAAAAAATAAATAAATTCACAACTTTTAAATATAAATAGAAATGAAAATAAAAATCAGTTTAAGGCTGTCTGGACTCATGGAGTCCATTTACAAAATTCAGAGTTCCCCATTCCTGGAATTCTTTGGAGAGGCCTTCACTCACTGCTTGGTTATGTATTTGAGGCCCTGTGAAAATATCACAAAACAAAAATTAATCATCTCATTTCATTTTCTGAAGCGCTTTATCCTCATTAGGCTTGCGGGGGTGTTGGAGCCAATCCAAGCTACCTTCAGGCCAGAGGACAACCATGCTCACTCACATCCATGCACAGGGGCAATCAGCCTAACATGCATGTTTTTGGGAATGTGGGATGAAACCGGAGTACCCGGAGGAAACCCATGCAGGCCCAGGGAGAATATATTTATATTTTTATATTACTTATTTATGTTTTTACTGGAAAACGCACTTTGTGGAGTAGCACCACATATTTCGTTATACGCAGCTGTGTACGAGGACAATAAAGGCTTTTGATTTGATTTTGAACATGCAAACTATACACACAGGTGGACCGACCAGGATTTCAACTCAAGACCCCAGAGCTGTGAGGCAAACGCTAACCACTCGCCCATAATTGATCATGGATCATGTATATTTTTACAAACAAGTGTTTAAATCAAATCCAGGAGTTGGAATTGGTTCAGACATCTAGTCATTGCTTTGCATATAAATTTTATTAAACTTTGCATTTATTTTAAAAGAAACGGTAATAGTGGGTATTGAACCTTATAAGCAAGGAGTAATTTTGTAACGTCCTGAACATTTGTATAATATTAAATGAACAGTGTATTCGAATATTCGTCACAATACGTAGTGTGGTCGCGACTTGGCAACAAAGCCAACAGAATTGAAACACTTCCAGGTAGAACGTAAAACTTATCCTGTCATGCTTTTTACTCTCCAAACACAACCCTACTCCTCCGACTGACACAAAAACCAACTACTAAAATAGCCTTTACGTATTTAGTCAATAAAACAACCCTTCGCGAAGGTTTTTCCACCGTTTAAACTTCCGTTAACATAGATACCTGAGCGATTACGCCTGTTCAGAATTTTCCATGTGCGCCAAGCCAAACCCTACTGCTTTAATCCAGTTTTGACTGATCAAAAACGAGCATTTTTATACGCCTTCAAAAAAATCATATTTGTCATACCTGCACTCCACATTTGTGTCCCAACTTGATCTAGTGCAGAAAGACCCCCGTTATGTTACGCCCCTTTGTATAGCTGTAGGCTCAGAAGTTTCCAGTAGTAGTGTCTCCCTCTAGTGGCTATAAAACAACACTGGTTTGGCTCACAAGCATATTGAATCACCTTTACATATAGTAGTATGTATAGTATACATGACTAATAATGGTTTTGATGGAATAAAATCAAATGAATGTCAAAGATCCACTAATTTTACCTCTAATTCCATTTTATCATTTAAATTCCATTCAATTTTTTTGCATGAATTGCTCAAACGCAGCATACATTAAGTAAAATGCCTTTTGTGCGATGCTGTGTACATGGACCAAACTTGCCGGTGAAGAGGAAATAATTGTATCATATCCCTCTTACATGCAAGCACAAAAACTGCAGTTGAAGACAGAATGGATAGGTCTCCGTCTCCTTCTCAGTCACAGATGGGAAGACAGCTGGGCCCCATAACTAATGTAAATGGATTATGTTGGAAAACACATTTAGCCAGGCTGAAGATGCTTTTGAAACTGAAAGAGGCACAGTCGCCGTGGTTACATTGAGAACAGATGTATCAACTTGGACCTCTCATGAGGTCAATTTTAAATTGAATCGTGGGGATCTTTTGCAAACAGTTACAGGTGTGGCAAAACATTGGCTTTTCACTCGAAAATCATTTTCCAATTACAAATAAAACATTAACATTTTAACATGTAAAGAAAGGAGTAGTACTCAAAAACTGCTCAATCCATGTATGTAATGCATATACACGTTTGCACGTGTATACTTTTGATAATTTGACACCAATGAATAAATAGCTAATTTGGTCGCAGTGTTTGTTATTCTTTCACCTTGCTATGTTGGCATATGACACCAATGAAAAAATAGCAATCAAATACATTAATATTAAACTTTAGCTCAACAAACAAGTGTTCAACTTTGACATACTTACATTTCATAAAATCGGCTATCTATGTTTACAACGGACAACATTCAATCAAAACATGTTTAATATCAATCTATCACATTGCTTCAGTAGTATCACCAGTGATAGTAATTCAATGTTGTAAATGATAACTGTTTCAAGTACTGGCGTTAGCAAACAAACTATAAACAGGATTGATGGAATATCAAAAAAAACAATATAAAAAGAAAATACGTTTATATAGACATGAACCCCACGTTTGATGGTGTTACTCAAACCCAATAATTCAAATTCATATTTGAATCTTTAGAAGGTAACTTTTATGATCTTGGCCCAAAGAAATTAATGAGTCAAAGGACTCCCGATTTAGCATTTAAACCAATGCCGATGTAGTACATTCAATTACTCCATATTTCTCTAACAGTAGAATATCACAAACTTGCTTTTATTAACTCATTCGGTTGCCCGGCCCATCTGAGTGGTGACCAACATGTGGTAGACTCCCTTTTTGGCAAGCAACTGTTGGTGAGTGCCTTCTTCAACGACCACCCCTTCCTGAAAGACAGCAATGCGGTCTGCATTTTGGATGGTGGACAGACGGTGGGCGACAATGATACACGTTCTGCCCTGCCTGGCTTTGTCCAACGCTTCTTGCACCACCTGGGTCCACAAATCGTGAGGAATAAAGTCAATTTTAGAATCGAACCGGATGGGAACAGAAAACGTACCTTTTCACTCTCTGTGTCGAGCGCAGACGTGGCTTCGTCCAGAAGCAAAAGTCTGGGGTTCCGTATGATGGCTCGGGCTATGGCTATTCGTTGTTTCTGACCGCCTGACAATTGGGTCCCCTTGTCGCCTGCCTGAGTGTCATATTTCTGTTCCAGAAAACAGTCGTTCAAAGTCAGTCCACAGGGTTTTGGCATTTACAGTTGGCATTGGTTGTAGAAAAATAACTTTGATGAAAATGTGGTCCGTTTTTCTGGTTTACCTTTGGCAAGGTTTCGATGAAGCTGTGAATGTTGGCTGCTTCAGCAGCTGCCTTAATCTCCTCTGTCGTTACAGTGCGACTGTTGTCTCCATAAGCAATGTTTTCAGCTAAACTACAGTCAAAGAGCACTGGCTCCTGTGACACAATGCCTATCTGAGACCTCAACCAATGGATGTTCAACTCTTTGACACTCTTGGAATCAATCACCTGCGCGACAAATACGTCAATCACATATAACATTTTGGGCTATTTCTGTATTTGACACACACACAAGACGCACCGCACTAATAAACGCAGCCAGGCATGGCAAAACATACACCAGCTTAAACATACGGACATACGCTAAAAACACGTTTTTAAAAAAGCAACAGAAGCAAAACTGAGTTTGGTTGTACTTTATTTAGCCATTTTACAATGTACTCACGTTTTTTGATCAATCATCATCCCCCATTAATCCATGAAAGTCCTCATTTTCTGTGTCCGAATTGAACAATTATCCAAATGATTCATCAAAAACGCCGGGTTCCCTCTCTTCGTTGTCAGAGTCACTAAGATTGCCATGTGGCTCGACAGAAATGATGCCGGCTTTGGCAAAAGCTCGAACAACAGTGCAAGCAGACACGTTAGTCCAAGCGGCCACAATCCATTCGCAAATAGTGGCGTAACTAGCCCGGCGCTGCCTGCCACCCTTTGTAAAGCTGTGTTCGCCACCTATCATCCATTGTTCCCATGCCGCTAGCATCTTTGCTTTGAACGCCCGGTTGATGCCGATGTCCAGCGGTTGGAGTTCTTTAGTTAAGCCTCCGGGAATGACGGCAAGCTCAGAGTTCATTTTCGTGACTTGGTTTTTCACCGCTGCTGTATGGGCATGTATGGAGTCGCAAATCAACTCAGCTTTTTCGGGGGGCTTAGAAACCAAACCGAAATTGTTTTCCAACAAAGCACATGCCCACACTATATACGGGTACCTGGTAAGGGCGTGCCTTTAGCGTCTCCTTACACACACCCTCCGCATGCCTGACCCCACCCACATCCGCCTTCTCTCTATATAAGAAGCGTCTCGGCCAGAAGTGCTCTTAGTCAGGCTTTGGAGCATACACACGGTGCTCCGCATTATAAGGCGCCCTGTCTGTTTTGGAGAAAATTTAAGACTTTTTAGTGCGCCTTATAGTCGGGAAAATACGGTAAAATATTTTGTCTCTCAGAAACTCTCCGAAGATGAATTCAAATGACACAACTAAATTCTCATCAGTAGAGTGCAGCAATAAAAACACTAAACATTAGCCGACGGAGACTAGGTGAAGAGGCAGCATGTGATTCTGTATGTGTGTTTTCTCACCACGTTCCCTTGCGTGGGATCGTAAAACCTCTCCAGAAGCTGGATGCTGGTGCTTTTTCCACAACCACTGCTTCCTACGAGGGCCAGTGTCTCCCCCTTGCTCACCTTCAGATTCAACCCTCGGAGAACTGGTAAATCAGGACGGGTGGGGTAGTTAAATCTAACCTCTTCAAATTGCACATTACCCTCAAATTTATCCTGGAGGACAAAGACAAATAAGAAGAGGATTTAATAACAAATGTCTATTAACAATAGTAATAAACAAGTGCGATTTTGCATTGGATACCAGTGACAGTCCGTCCTCTGCAAGATTGTCAATAGCAGGCTCAGTATTCAGAAGCATAATAAGGTGTGCAGCAGACACTTTGGCCTTAGCATAGTTTGGAGCAAAGGAATTGGCTTCTCCCAGAGCCAGGGCACCGTACAAAACTGCCATAATAACTCTAGGTAAGAGAATATTGGATTTAGTGTTCATTTATTATGAATTGCAAGTACCTGTAACAACTGAAATACAATAGTTGTCTCAACAACAAAAACATCTACCAAATATAAAAATATACCAAGGTTCAAATCCAGGTTGGTCCACTTGTGTGGAGTTTGCATGTTCTCCCCGGGCCTGCGTGGGTTTTCTCCAGGTACTCCGGTTTCCTCCCACATTCCAAAGACATGCATGGTAGGCTGATTGGACACTTTAAATTGCCACTAGGTATGAGTGTGAGTGTGAATAGTTGTTTGTCTCCTTGTGCCCTGCGATTGGCTGGCCACCAATTCAGGGTGTCCCCCGCCTCTGGCCAGAAGTCAGCTGGGATAGGCTCCAGCACCCCCCACGACCCTAGTGAGGATAGAGCGGTTCAGAAAATGAGATGAGAATAAAAAATATAAATTACAAGTAGAAATTCTGAGTTTTTACAAACATTTGATTCTACGGCGTGGCAATGAAATGATCATATTTTGACATTTTAAAGCTAGGAATATTCCTTAGCTTCTCCAGAATTTTTTCCTTTTGCTTCTGCAGACTCCTTAAAGTAAACTTTGAATTCCAAGTTAATGTTCTCCCACCATGCATCATGCCTGACCACAATTTCACATACTTTGAAGTTTTGGAAAATGATTAAAAGAGATCTCTTGTAATAATCTACTCAGTAATTTTTTCTCTTCTTCTTCTGCTGTCAAAGACTACATTCAAAACACAACACGCTATCACTCACAGAAAAACTCCCTCGACGTCCATTCGTCTTTCGTCGATGAGCCAAGCTCCAAAACGAAAACATCCTGCATAGGCGAAGTAGATCATGGCCTGTGAAAATGAGAAGGTAAAACCATACAGGTGGGCTTTTTTCTGGGAGTTTCTATAAAGAGAGAAAGGCAACTTTTGAGAAGACCAAAATCTGACCAAAAAAAAGTTATTTTCTGACGGTCTTTTGTACTTGTAAGGAATGAGGAGATTTTTATGATATAGGGATTCAAATGTGGGTTCCCTTGTCAGAGATGCAACAGTGCGAATATTCTCAATGGCATCTGTAGCAATCTGAGGAAACAAAATGAAATATAGTTTAGAATCCCACTTGGAAAGACTGACAGACATAATGTGGAAAGACTTGATCAACATACTGTCCGACATATCAGTACAAGAAAATAGGCATGATCAGTAGTTAACTTCCATGATTAACCTTCGTGATTTGAATTTTTTTTCTTCACAATTGGAGTGCATTTTACCTCCCATTCTTCACAGTTTAAATAACATACCTGTCAACCTCTGCCGATAACTGCCCTTATAAATGATTATGATTCCCCTGACAAACACTGTAAGAGTCGTACGGTGTTTGTAAGGTTTTTTGGGGGTTTGTAAGGGGAATCATAATCATTTATAAGGGCAGTTATTGTCAGAAGTTGACAGGTATGAAATAATCAATTTACAAAACACAAAAATATGCAGTTTCTACATCCGTTGACTCAACCCGAGACCCAATCTAACAAATACCAAGAATAAAGGATGCTTAAATGTTTTGTAAAATATAAGTCTTAAGGAGCTCCTAACATGCCAATTTTCTGTGGTCCCAATCCCAATGAGCATGAACCACAAATTAAATATTTAAAATGAAATTCTAATTTCATTTTTGGGATATTACTGTTCCATCTCTTGTGTCTATCGGTACATTATTAAAAAAAATAAACATACCTTTCAAATCATCAAGTTTAGAAAATGTGTCGCACAACATGTACACACACTGTTACCAAAATTATATTTAATATTATGGCTAAACAACAATAGCTTTAACAGCAAACTTGTCCTAAGAAAAAGCTAAAATTACTACGTGTTTGCAACACTATTTCTGTGATTATACCAAATAAAACATGTCGTAATAGGTACCATTGATCTGTAAGATGAGCTACTAATTAAACCTTTGATAGTTTATTACCTATTATTATTTAATATGAAGCAGAAACTAAGAGAAGTGGGATCATATTTCGAGGCCAAAACACCAACACTTAAAACCTTCATAGGTAAGTGTTATCAATACAAGACAAAGCAGGACTCTGGATTTTGACCGAGCTCACTGATCCATGGATATTTTTAACTGAAAGTTGCAAACAACTGGAAAGTGAGGCTTCCTGAGGAGCAAATTTAAACAAAAAAAGCTTGCAATAGCCATACCTCAAATGTTCTCTCCCATTTGAGCAAATTTTGTAATAAATATATAAATAAATAAAAAACCAACAACACCACATTAAACCCCTTCAGTTTGCACCAGGTATTACAGACAGGAAAAAACATTTCACCTGACCCCTCGCCTACGTCATATCAAAGTGACGGATCTGTTGTTTGAATGCCAAAATCCATAATGATGCAAGTCAACAAACCATCACCAAATCCATACCTTTCCAGCCTTCTCCAGCTCCTTCTTATCCTCAGCAGCTTGCCCAGCAAGCAACTCCATCTCCACCTTTCCAGCCACAGCCAAGATTGGCACCAAGAACAGCACAAGTAAGGTCAGCTCCCAGCCAAACACAAAGGCCAGAATCAGAGCAGTACCCATGTTGGCAACATTCTGAACCAACGTGGCCAGACGTACTCCCGTAACCTGAACGCAGAAGAGAGGGGATGTATGAACCAATAAGATAAATAAATGAAATTATGTTGGTTTCCTGCGTGTACCTTACCCCTTGGACTTGAGCTGCATCTGTGGCCAGCCTTGTCGTGAGTGCGCCAATGCTGTTTTTGTGGTTGTCAAACCAGCCCAGGTCCTATTAAATGAAACATACATTGTTTGAATATTATGTGCTATAATACCTTGACATACGAGTGCCCCGACATACGAGCAATTTGAGTTACGAGTAAAATTTCGGGCAAATATTTATCTTGAGATACGAGACAAATTTTAATATACGAGCAGACAGCGGACGCGAGAGGCTGCTCATAAGAACATCATGGGTACTGTCTTTCTGGTCGCAACTCCCTCGTGTAATGTCTCTACGAGCACTGGGCGGAGCGCTGCATTTTTTTCAGTGTTTTTTTCCCTTTAGTCAGTGCGAATAGCGGAGGGATCGCTAATACGAGAGGAGTATACTGCTTCTCGTTGGCAAGTGGTCGTGCGTTATCCTATTGTGAGGACATTTGTGTGCATCATTTTGGGAATATTTTGAAAGGAAGACAAAAGCAAACAACCCTCGATAGTTTGCATTTGAAAGTCACGGTGGAGGCGGTGCAAATAGAGCCAACCCGGTAGAAGAAAGGTATCAAAATTTAAAACAAAATTAGAATTAAGTTGAGGGTAAGGTTAGATTAAACTTATTTTTGAGTGTGTCTGCATCGTAATCCAAGTTCATTTAAAATTGTTTATGTTATGTTACGAGCGCGTTGCCGTGCAAAAGTCCCCCCTCTCTGTCCCTCTCTCTCTCCCCTACACGAAATCTGTCTAATTTTAATACTATTAAACACATCATAGTAGTAATAAACCACTAGTTATTTGTTACTTTGTTAATAGATTGCGAATTAGAACAAATAAAAATGTTTTTCCAATCCAATATCCTGGTTTTTTTTTCAGATGGTTGGAACAAATTAATTTGTTTTTAGTTCATTCTTATGGGAAACGTTCATTTGAGTTCCGAGTAAATCGACATACGAGCTCAGTGCCAGAACAAATCAAGCTCATATCTCGAGGTACTGCTGTACTGAATTTTAGAATTGTTTTTATTCAACAAATTCTTTCCTTTAAATGTAAATTCGATTTGATTTCTGCATGCATTTTTCCATGCCACTTTCCACTCACTATTCAATATAACCTGATATCCTGCAACCACACTGAAGTCGCATATTTACTCAGTATTAAAACCATTAAAGTCAACTTATGAATTGTTCCACTAACCTGCCTCAACATGGCCTTGAAAGCTGCAAGTCTCATTTTCATAGTCAGGATCTCCCCAGATTTACCAAAACAGTACCCCTGTAAAAAAGTCGGATTAAATTTGATCGTGAACTGCACTCGGGCACTTTTCATCGAATAAAAGTTCTTTCTTGGCATGTTACCAATTTAGCCATAAACATTGATGAAAATGTTGAAATGGTTTGTAGGATTCTTACCTGTAGAAACATGGTGACAAAGGATACGATTCCAATAACAGCAAACAGAAAAGAGAAGAAATAAGATTTCCGTTGAACAACGTTTAAATCCGGCTCGGCAAACACCTAAAAATAGGAAAAGTCACGATTACTTTCCTTTAAAACTCTTTCCTCCACATTTTAATCCGAAAATGAAGATGCAAAATGAACCCAAAAATCCTACAGTGATGATCTTGGAGAAGATGACAGCAAAGAGAGGTTGCATCGCGCCATTAATTGAAGCACAGATGGTTCCGACAAGAATGTAAGGCCACTCAGGAAGATTGAATCGCATCACTTTAAGAAACGAAACTGGAGGAACATCTTCATTCTGCAGACAACAAAGAAAAAAAAGCTGAATGATATCTCCCTTTATCCTTTGCCATGAAAATCCCGATTCATCAAGCGCACGTCACACCTCTTCTTTTGAATCTTTGCTATCCACCAACTTTTCTCTCTCTTCTTTCTGTCCCTCTGAACCAACAAATGACGATTTTGTAGACCTCCTCCTTAAACGAGGGGAGTTAGAGAGATCTTCCACTGGGTTCTTTTCCCCCAGTTCTTCCTCTTCATTGGCTTCCTGAAAAGTCTGCAAGATAGATGAAGTTAGTATACATCCCAAGACAGTATATTCCTATTACACATTGTTTTGCACAAAGGTTTACCTGCATAGTGACTAGCGTATGATAGATTCCCTGTTTTTCCATCAGCTGGTTATGGGTTCCCAGTTCTACAATTGTTCCATTTTGAAAGCCAGCAATAATATCAGCATTTCTAATAGTTGAAAGGCGATGAGCCACAATTAAGGTGGTACGGCCGAGTCTGACCTGCACAAATGATGCAAAAGTTCGAAATTCAGAAGGATGATAGAGCTGCATAGTGGCTACAAATTCAGCACACACCCAATCATCCATTTTATGTTCCTTTATTCCCTTGTTAAAAGACGCTGCAATTCTTAAATTCCTCTAAACATTCGACCTGTTCCCTACATCACTCTGTTAACAGGATGGCTGTTTGTTTCAACCACAATATTGTTTCAAACATTGGAAAATGTGTGTCATTGTGGAAGTATTTCAAATATGAACAGAGAAGTTCACGCTGTAAGTAACAATGTATTCAAAAGATCGGGCACTGCAACTTTACGACAAAGTAACATCTTTCTGTGACTTTCGGACTTTCGCCCAAAAATTCTTGGCAGGTGAGGACAGATAAGAGTTTCTTGTTAGAACTCAGATATTCAGCACTAGCTATGCACACGTTTTGTGCACTTATCTTCCATCCTAAAACTATTTCCCGTATCTAGAAACAAATCAGCAAAATGACTGACGTCCCATTAAGAGAAACAAAAACCAGAAGAAGATAAGGTGTGGTTATGAACCCAAGCAATTCTAATGTCTGTGTGTGTTTATACCTTGTCGAGTGCAGCTTGCACAACAGTTTCACTCTCAGCGTCCAGAGCTGAAGTTGCTTCATCCAGCAGAAGGATTTTGGGGTTGCGGACTAGCGCTCGAGCGATCGCTATTCTCTGCTTCTGTCCTCCACTCATCTGAGTCCCTCGGTCTCCGACCAGCGTCTCAAATTTCTGCTCAACAACAGTAAGAATGTCCTCATTGGCAAGTGCAAAGTTGTTTCAAGGTACAAGTCATCAAGATGTTTATACATCAGGAAGATTCATGATGAAGTTGTAAGCATTGGCCTCCTTGGCAGCTTGCATTATCTCTTCTTGTGTGACATCCAATCGGCCGTATTGGATGTTTTCAGCTATGGTGGTGGCAAAAAGGACGGGCTCTTGACTCACCACGCCAATCATCTTTCGCAAGTAGCAAATATTGAGAGAACGGATATCATGACCATCAACAGATATCTACAAAGAGGGAAACAATGGATTCTTAAATGTTCTTAACGGACCAAAGCGTGCTTGGATAATTTTACAGAATTACACAGGTATTTGAGTGAAAAGTTTTGAAAAATATGTACTTACCGATCCCTCCTGTGGATCGTAAAACCTCTGTAACAGCTGCACGGTGGTGCTTTTACCGCAACCGCTGCTTCCCACTAAGGCGATGGTCTGGCCACTTTTCACGCTTAGCGACATGTTGTTTAATACCTACAAGTAATGGCAGATATAGAAAGGAGTTTGGGTAAATACTGTACACTGATGATGTGTCATTGAGGGGCTTACTTTAACATCGGGTCTTGAGGGGTAATTAAAGTGGATGTTCTTGAACTCGATGTTTCCAGTGATTGAATCAGGCTTGAAGCCACCCTCCGAATAACTGTCGATGCTTGGTTTCTGAAGAGTAAAAAGTTTCATTATTTCCTTTAAGATCAGTTTTAGTTGGAGGTTTGGTCACAGCGGGTTCATGGAACTGATACTTAAAGGCTTAACAGACAATGTGAAGAAATCTCACTCAGGTAGGACAAAATGTTCTCAACAAAGCTTGTGTTTATTTATACAGCTAGCCATTTTGGTAACACTACATCCATACATAGGTCATTGTTGTTTGAGGCTGCTTTAAGTTTCTGAACTTGGAATTGGAAAAAAAGCACTATGACGATAAAAGTTGATTAAATTTGGAACTAGTTAATGTCTAAAGTGAGTTGTGAATTAAGTACCTAAAGTGGAAAACTGCATAAACCTTTTGGAAATTCTTTGATTCCCCTCCAATTAGAGGAAATTCCAATCTGCAAAAGCTGCATCCTGGAGCGCTACATTACACGAATGCATAATTGACGGTAGCCACAAAGAAAAGAACATTTCTTTCCAAATGTGAAGCAAAGTAGGCAATGTAGTTGTTCTTACATTGTCAATAATGCCGTAGACTTTATGTGCAGCTCCTCGGGCACTGGAAAAGGACTGGATGTTTGGTGACGTCTGCCCCAAAGCAAATGCTCCAATAAGCACAGCAAATAAAACCTAAAAACACAAACTTTCTTTGTAAGCTTAAAAGTTGTATTTGGTGGCTCTCTGAAGGACAGCCTCGCTCTTCCGGCTGCTACTCACTGTAAGTACAACGCCGATGGTGTACTCTCCACTCAAAATGAGTGTGCTTCCATACCAGAAGGCCAGCGCATATGAAAGGTAAATCAATAAGAAGGTCACACCCATCGCAATGTTTGAGCTTATAGCCTTCTTTATTCCCACGTTCTTGGCGTCCTCCAAGTTCTTATGATACCTGGGAGATGGCACATGGAAAAAACTAATTTCGGAAATACTATCCATTCCCAACTTTCCTCATTAAAAGCTACAACAAAAGCCTTCAGCTGTAACTCATGGTATGGAAAACATACGTATGTATTTATATGTATGCATGTATGTGTGTGTATGTGTGTATGTGTGTATGTGTGCATGTGTGGTGTGTATATATTTCAGCAACACGCGTATTTATTGATCTTTGTTTATTTATGTATTTATTCACTTACTTCATCCATCCATCCATCTATATATCTATATATATATATATATATATATATATATATATATATATATATTTCAGCAACACGCTTATTTATTTATATATATTTATGTATGTATTTATTTATTAACTAACTTATTACTATCTATTTATGTCTATAAAGTTATCCAATCCAATCCAATCCAATGCCTTTATCTTTTTTTATACGTAAGAACACGGGTGAATGCACAAACCTCTCAATCTCTTTTTGTTGACCACTGAAGGCAAACACGGTCCTGATAGAAGAGAGAACCTCCTCTGCCACAGCACCTGCTTTGGCATAAGCGGACTGTTCTCTTGAAGTGAATGATGCCAGGACCTAAAAGACCTAACGTTTACCATAATGCCAGCAAGAATAGGCTTTCTTACGTGGTGATGTGGAGAAAATCTTAGGTTACCTTGCTGAAAATTGCGGCCATGACACCCAGCAAGGGACTGACGGCCAGGATGACAAGTGTGAGCTTCCAGCCTTTGATTAAGCCGATGACGACTGATGTGAAAAAAGTGGCAAAGGACTGAATCAACATTGCCACTTTGTCCCCAATGCCCTCATGGATTTTGTAGACATCGCTGTTCGTGCAGAAAAACAGGTTGTCTCCTCAAACTAATGCAAGTATAATATGAAGATCAAGCAAAATAAAAAAAATATGTATATAATTTTCGACAACTACATTGTATAATCTATTAAAAATGAGCTAAACATTCAACTTTTCATCTTAAAATAAATTGTTCCAGTTTTTAGATTTTATTGTTAACATTTATTTGTCAATTAAAGGGTTAACTGTTGTGTCGATCATCATTTTAAGAGGCTTAATGCTTATCATTCAACTTCATGAAAACAACAAAAAGTAACAAAATCTTTTGTTACTTTATGCAGAATGTAACGGATTGCGTACAAAATATCAAATGGAATCATGGCAGACTTCATAATATCCACAAATATTGTATTGTCCACATGAGATTGTCATAAAATTGGGCGAATTTTAACCCTACTGATGAGCCTGTTTTGAAATATAGAAATCATTATTATTGTGTAGCAACATACACGGTAAAGGTTAATGACTTCATATTACTAACTCTGTAAGACGAGTGTTGAGCTCTCCAGTTTCGTTTACATCGAACCAGCCGATATCCTGTCGCATGATCCCGTGAAAAAAACACTTGCGGATGCGTTTGACCTGTCGTCCTGCTGACAATGTAAAGAAAGCGACCTGCATATAGGCGGCCACCAGCACAATAGCCCCTAGGATCGAGTAGTAGATGGCAAAGCTGAAAAGGAACGGAAGGATCAGAAAAGACGCATTGGGAGGTGTCATTTTACTCTTTACCTGGTCATCTCAGCCTGCAAGGTGCTGTTTGCAAATGTGACATCTGAAAATGTCAAACAAAATGTTATAGTAGTCAATCATTATGGTCAGGGGACTACGGCGAGATCTGTGAACTCACTGGGGTGGCTGTTGTTTCGGAAGGATGAGGCAGCGTTTGATACCAAGCTGTCAGACATAGCCCCAAACACGACTAACATAAGAGGCATCACTACCCCGTGGACCATCGACATTAGTGTCCCAAAGAAGATCAGCACAATGTCTTTGGAATCTGCAAATCTGAACTGTTCAGACAGGAAGAGTAGGAGAATGTTATTAGGAGGTAAATGTCAAAATTAATTTATTTTCTGGACCGCTCGTCCTCACGAGGGTCATGGGGGGTGCTGGAGCCTATCCCGGCTACCTACGGGCACCAGGCAGGGGACACCCTGAATTGGAGGCCAGCCAATCGCAGAGCACAATGAGACGGACAGCCATTCACATTCACAGAGAACTTACCAGTTCAATGGCACCAACCATCGGTAGCTTTTCCTTTTCGTCTTTCTTCTTTTTACTTTTGCTCACCTCATCAATGCAATCACTGAGTCACAAACAGGAAATTATCACTCTAAATGCTCTCCAGTAGTTTAAAAAGTAGGCCAAAAGCATAGAGCCTTTTTTTCCTAAATTCTAAAAGTCATAGAATATTACCTTAAATATAAATCTTTAAGGTTGTTCTCTGTGATGTCCCTTTCCTCCATGTCTGTTTCCTGTTATGCTTATCTGTTTATGTTGCGCATTTAAACAAGTCAGTTCTTGAAATTGAACCGTGACAAAAGGGTAAACGTACCTTGCTGCCGTTCGTCTATTAGAGGAGTCTGATGTTTGAGAAGCAGACGCTTCTCCTGCACTCTGTTGTTTGACAGGGCTTGCTATTCCGCACATCCAGGCGCACACTTCGAACAACAGATGACCAGCCTTTCCACGGCTCCCTTTTCTTCCTCTTTGATGCAAAAAAAAAATGCAAAAAATGATTTTGTAAATCATCCATTTTGTTTTTACTGCAATATCAAAATATTGGATTGGATTGGATTGGATTGGATAACTTTATTCATCCCGTATTTGGGAAATTTTGTTGTCACAGTAGCAAGAGGGTGAGGATGCAGGAATAGGAAAGGCATTTTAGACATAAATAGATAGGTAAAAGTAAGTTAATAAATAAATACATGAATAAATATACCGTTGTCCTTAATTCAATACCGTTAAAAGGTTAATTATTCAGTTAGGTACAGGGTAGGGTGTGACTTTTTGGATGCTTAATGATGTGAATTGAGAAAGCAGACAATGAGTTTTCTACGAGATCGGTCAGTGTCCTCAATATCTACAGTATTGGTGAAATACATATTATATCCTCCTGACTACCAGTAGTTCAAATTTGTCCTCTGTAGAGGGCATTTGTAAACCTAAATATCTCCCACCCAGTGCATCCAATCGCATTAACACATATGCGATCTATAGAGGGCATTCTGAGCTTTCCAATGATGCCAAACTCTTTTGCAGTATTCCAATTACTTCACATAGATTGAGGTATTTCAAAATAAATGTGATTATACAACATTTTTTCCTGGTAGTCAGGAGGATATTCTGCATAAACTGTATTGCGCACACTTGTCTCAGAACATGAAACAAATTTTATTCATGTTCCTTGAAAATCTAGAATAAAGGTGGCCGCAAACAGCAGCAGATCCTAATGTTAGCAATCTACACCACGCAAACAAAGCTCAAAATGAACTACAACTGCCCGGCTCTTTTTATTGGCCAACAATAAGTCCAGTAATTAATTAATATATATGATCCCACTGAGAAAGAAAAAACAATATATTCAAATAATCTTAAGGCAGTTTAATTGTTGTTATTTTTTTACTTTACCTTTCCAAAACTAACACTTAAAATACTGCGTCCTATGACAGAACAATATTCTTTCACTTTAAACGCTCAGTCAAAATCCCCTAAAATAGCTGCCACTCTACAGTTTTTTTTATGACTGCCACTGATTCATTCATTCATTTTGCGCAATTATGCGCACCTGTCGTTGTGCGCGTGTGTTTGCGCCCTCCCATCAGACGTGCTTTATAAAAGACACTGATGTCATCTTTCTTTTTTTGATTATTGGCTTAAAATCACACTAAAGGTCAGCTCATGAATTATTTTCTCTTGGTTTTTCATGGGTGTCGCCCGCCCGCACCACGGGGGCGTTTGAGGTCATCAGCCTCCATATTAATAATAAAAACTCGGCTCATAATAAAACATAAATCCGACGGAAGTGTCTAACGCCAATGCAGTCGTACGTAATAAAATAAAGGTACACACGTAAATAGATTAAATACTTTGATTTGTTCTTCATAAAAAAACAAGACAACACTGAAAATTTACTCACAAATTCAGACGATATGTTATGTTTTTAAATCATGACTGCCAAATTCAAGTATAGTACTATACTTTTAGGCGTAGAGGAAAGGTAAAAATCACATCTTACCTTAAAGAGCTCTGATGTTGAAAAATTCTACCGGAAATGGCGTTGTCCCTCTCTAGTGTAACTTGATGCGACTTCCGGGCTCAACCCCCCTTCGTCCATGCTTTGTGACGTAAGCAAACCCAGTGTCTTTCCTCTGGAGGGAAGTTGACCTCCTGCAAGAAGGCAGGCGGGTAGGCAGGCAGGCAGGCACAGGCGGCCTTGCAAGCTGGCCTCAAGCCGGACATGGCATCCATCGGCGCGGGGCTGCATATCAGCCGCAAGCGGGCCGGGACCAGAAGCGCGGCGGTCGAGAGGAGGAACCTGCTTACCGTTTGCCGGTGGGTAGCTCTTTAGGACCATCCTCCTCATCCTCATCATTATGCTGCTGCTGTCAAAACACCATCTGAGATTGACACTTGTTACCACCATCGCATATAACCTAATATGATCTCCAATCCCCGCGTCTATGAAGTTGCTATTATCTATTTGGGATGTCAAGATATTGCTTTAATAGATAATTGTGTTATGTAAATATAGGTAGTCAAACAGCACGTGACCCATGATGAGATCAGTGGTTATCAGGTCTTTCTCACTGTCTGAAGATTTTTTTTTGGATCACTGTTCTCTGTATGCTTGTGTGGATTTCCTCTGGGTGTTTCAGATTCTTCCCATATTCATATAAGCATGCATATTTGGTTCATTCACTTGAAGTGTTAAGATATTTTAAACTATTGCATAGTACTCACTTGCATGTTAAGTTGTTGCTTTCATGGCTGGGCCAAACATTGGTTAACTTATTGTCTGCCATTCACAGCATTAGATGTCCAATCAATTTGTGATTAGTGTTGGGGATGGATGAACAAAGAATGAACATTCCTTTGCTGCCAACCTCCCACTTTGAACAGATTGGACGTATACTAGCGATGACCTTATTAAGCTAGAAGCAGAAAAAAATGGGTGCCACATTTTTAGATGTCCAGGGCGACCATTGGTTTGAAAGTATTTCTCAAAAAGTACATATTGCGCAGCCTTGCCACATTATTTCGTAGTACTTCCCGATAGCAATGATGCAATTTCGGTGTTGTCAATACTACTTAAAACAATAGTACAGTGCAAGTTGTAGAGTTTTGATAAATGATGGTAAGAATTAGGACTGGACCTTCAAGACTAGTTACAATAGTTACAAATGAAGGACTATCATGAAAAATAGGTCAAATGTGTACCTGAAAATGAGGTCATTAAGGCGTTTAGTAAAGCTGATGAAGGGAAAAATGGAAGATTACAAAGTACTTCTGCCAAGTTGGAAGAACACGTGATTTGTGTTAAGTTGTTTTAAAGAAAAATTGGAAAAATGACTTAAAGTTCAATTACTTGGAGAAGAATGGTTGACTATGCATGTTCAAATGTTTGGAGAGAATTTAACTGTAACTACCGGGTTTGATTTTAAAAAAAATTATATTACTTTGAAAAAAAAAACCATGGTAACTGCCATGCTAGAGAGCTCGTGGACATATAGATTGCCAAAATATAAATGAACATTGGGAGAAAATTTGGAAAGGTTTGAGAAATATAATAGGATATGCAATACTGAGAACATTTAAGTTACTTAATTTAGGGAACTTCACTCGACACAACACGTAAGGAACACGAGTACCTTCCTAAAGTGCTGCCGACAGCAAGTTAAAAAGTCACCACGAGACTGTGCTGACAGAGGAACTGTGGATGTCCACAGTGAAAGAACTATTCATAATGTAATGTAACATTCAGATTAAGAATATTAATTCATTCATTTTCTGAACCTTGTATTACTGGCCAGCTGATCGCAGGGCACAAGCAGACGGATAACCATTCGCACTCATACCCATACCTAGGGGCAATTTAGAGTGTCCAATCAGTCTATCATGCATGTGTTTGGAATGTTGGAGGAAACTGGAGTACCCAGAGAAAACCCATGCAGGCCCGGGGAGAACATGCAAACTCCACACAGGTGGACTGACCTGGATTTGAACCCAGGACTCCACTCAGATTAAAATATAAGAAATACAATTTGAAGACAAATGGAAAAAATGGAGGGATTTAAGAACGTCAACATCTGACCATGTTGTAGAGCACGTGTCAAAGTGGCGGCCCGGGGGCCAAATCTGGCCCGCTGCATCATTTTGTGTGGCCCGGGAAAGTAAATCATGAGTGCCAACTTTCTGTTTTAGGATCAAATTAAAATGAAGAGTATAGATGTATATTAAATTTCCTGATTTTCCCCCTTTTAAATCAATAATTGTAATTTCTTAATCATTTTTTTCTGTGTTTTTAGTTCAAAAATCATTTTGTAAAATCTAAAAATATATTTTAAAAAAAGCTAAAATAAACAGTGTTTTAGATCTATAAAAAACGGAATATTCAAGGCTTTTAATCCAATTCTTTTAATCCGTTTATAAAAAAAAAATCTAAATATTATATCTAAAATGGTCTGGCCCACGTGAAATCAAGTTGACATTAAAGCGGCCCGCGAACCAACCCGAGTCTGACACCCCTGTTGTAGAGATTGAAAGACAAGCCTTGATAGTATAACCTTTGTTTTGTTTGTCTTGGGGAAAGAATTGCATATAAGTGCGATATATGATTGGAAAAACTGATTACAAAAAATAAGTTTATAAAAACCATAACACATGGATCTCATATGATGCATGGTGGAGGAAACCTCCAGCGGTAAGCGCTTGAGATTTTTGATGCGTACTTGTGGTGCCCTTGGAAACAAGATGACATTTGTGAGAGCGTTTGGGGGCATGGCAAACACTGCTACTAAGCAACGGAAAAGGGAGTCAGATCGTCTGGTTGATGTAAAATGTCTCCAAACAACTTAGGCACACACGCACACAAAAAGCCGCCTAGTCCATTAAATCTTCTTGCTAATTAGGTGTAACATGATTAAACCGACTCGCCTTCCAGCTGGGAAGGCCAGACTGCAGCTGTTTTATACAGACAGAAGCCACCATATATCCATTTTCAGTAGCACTTTTCCTCATTAGAATTGCAGGTGAGGTTAAGCCCATGACAGATGATTTACTATGCATATATTTTACACAAATACCATGAAGAGTTACATTCATACTTTGGTTACCAATGAACCTTACATGGAGGTTTTTGGAATGAAAATTTTGAGTGTGAAAGTATTAAAAAACTCACTTTGCCACCAGGTTTTCAGTGAAGACTCTCCTGGATCGTTCCTGTTTTGAGACCATGGACGACTCGTCTCCAGAGTTGGTCAACTTTGTGTCCATTTTAGAACATATACTGAATCATCGTCTGAAAGGTAACAAATAATCACTCCGAAAGATGAGGTTAAGGTGAAAACACATTTGTACGGAATCCAACTCTTGTTTTTTTTTTTTACTCAGGTCAGACAAATTGGTTTGGCTACGAGATTCATCGGAGCTTCTGGGACTTCATCAAAGCCGCCTGTGGCAAAGTACCTCACAATTGCATCCGAAGCATCGAGAGTATGGAGAACGTGCGGTCCTCCAAAGCTAAGGTGACTCTGAGCCTAAAAGAATCCATAACTAGTTTTTTTAAAGACTAGTTTGAGTTTCACTTTACCGTGGATTGCCTAAAACCTCTCTACAAGCAGAAACAACATGATTAAAGTACTTAAAGATGCTATTGACAAGAGCTTGTTTTGTCTCCACCGTGTGCCATTATGTCTTCAAACTCTTTGAATATGATCGTTAAGCAAAGCAAGTATTTGATATTTGTGTTTTACATATTTAGTTTTGTTCATTGCATAACAAAGATAAAGCAGACAAGATTCTGTAATAAGTACCCTCAAAGTACTTTTGTCATCCATCCCGAAGGGATGGTTTCAATGTAATTTAAATGTAAAAAAATAAAATTTTCAATTAATATTACAACCAGTAAGACAAATAGTAGATTTTAAGAAAATATAAAATATCTAAGTGTTTTGAATGTCAGCACATTTTAGTTGACATTTTAGTTGCCATTGCAAGGATATGCAAAAACATGGAATTTAGAGGGGAATTTTTAAAAAACAAAAATTGGGAAATAAGCGAACTGAACTAACAGCTGACTTTTTGCTCCGCTGTGGTATCACATGAGGAAAAAAAATCAATGAGTCAACATGAGAGCTTGTCAATGAGTAGATAGGCCACACGGGGGAAGAAAAAGACATAGAAAAAAAATACTGTGATGCACCTCATATATGAAGCGTGTAATATTTATCACTTTCTTTCACTATTTACACTTTACATAGTTTTTGATTTTCTTAGAACATTGCAACTTAATTTAATAACCTTATTCTGATGATAGTCTTTTCTTTATTCTTTCTTATTTTACGATTATTTGCTTGTACTCATCCAATTGTATTTTTCTCACCAGGGTCGAGCTTGGATCCGAGTTGTTCTAATGGAGAAGAGATTGTCTGAGTACATCTCCTCCGCTCTGAGGGACCTTAAAATAACCAGGTTTGAACTTTTATTGTTGTTGTTGGTAGCATTTAATGGTGTATGTTTACCTAATGTTGTAAAGAGCAGGTGTTAGCACATAGCTGAGCCCATTTGTAGCAGTCAGCTGAGTTTGCATCTGTTAGAATTGAAAATCGATAATGTTAGCAAACATGACTGCAGGAGATTTTATGAGGATGGGGCAATCATGCTGGGAGAGGAGGCGGCTCTTCTGGCGGACACGCTCATTGGACTCAACACCATCGACTTCAGGTTCTGACGACCTTCTTTTTCAAAACTGTTAGTCAACTTGAATAAAATAAGTTGTGTGACACCACCACTATTCCGTTTAACATAGCATTCATAGAATAAGAATTGAAGGGAATAGTAAAGACGAAGATACGTGGCGAGTCAGTCTGGTCTTCTGTGGTTTGATTTGGATTTGAACATAGGTGGGGCTAAAAAGCTCAGATTGAATCTGAAAGAACCAATCACAGAAGCACAGATGTGACACAGACAGACTCTGTCGTTTGCACTTTATTTGCAGGTCACACTCACGGCATGCAGTCGAATCGGATTAGCGCACAGATACTAGATGATCAAATTCTTATGTTTGGGGGTGAGGCAGGGCAAGAAACTTCCATATATGAACGCAACCTGTCTCCTCTCCGCAGCTTTTGTCTGAAAGGCGAGGGTCTCGACGGCGGGGTCCCCTCGGTCATTGACTACACGCCTTACCTGAAGTTCACTCAGAGGTACATAAGTCGACCGTGGCGTGCGGGCTCGCCGAATGTGCGTTGACCGGGTGACGGGCGTCATCCTCCTCCCCGGTTGCAGCGCCGACAGCATCAGCAGCGACGAGGAGGAGATGCGCACGCTAGGCAGCAGTGGCAGCGAGAGCAGCACCCCGGACAAAAAGGCCACAGCTGCCTCCATCTTTACCGAACAGAGCAACTTGGTCAGCAAGTGCAAGCGCTTTGAGCAAAAATATCGCATGGCGATGGAGCAGAAGGTCTGTTCAAGCGTATATCAACAACGTAAATGTCATATTTAGTGGGATATTTATATTACAGGCCTGATCAAAATCCTGAGGGCTGGCTTTTCTTTGTTTTCTCATCAGGCGTACCTTGAGGAGCTGGTGCGTCTACGCGAGGCGCAGTTGGCCGAGGTGTCGTCACACCACAAAGCTCTTGAGCAAAGTCTGGTAGACATGCACCTGTCACACTCGCTGGAAAAAGAACAGCTGGAGTTGATCATTTTGGAACTGCAGGATCAGCTGTGAGTTTGTAAGGCTTATGTGTAGCGTCCACGTGTAGCGACTCAAACGATTGAATTAGCGAAAAGCTGTCTTTCTATTGTGTGACAACTAATTCAATGTAGGCTCCCAAATCCCTTAATTGAAGACATGTCATGACTGAAGGTTGCCGAAGCAAGCACTCGCTCTGTGATTAAATGCAAATGAAGTCACTTTCATTGTAATGTAATAGGACTCGGGGGCGGACACGTGCAAGTCAAAGACTGATGATAAGGCTTATCCCTCTCAATGTACTGTATGAGAAAAATTATGCAGGATTAATTAAGGATGGCACACGTTCTGTATTTATCGCTAGTAAGCTTCTACTCATGCTCACACATTTAATCATTAGAATTTAATTTTAGATACTCCATAGGCACATCACGTCCAATAGTCATAAGTAGAGCTTGGCGAACCATGCTGATTTAACGGTTGCCAGGACGTATGATTCGGCAATGGCCGTTTAAGGGGCTTAGTTTGCAAATAACTTGAACACTGAATCGTGTCTGGTGTGTGCAGGACAGTGTTGAAGAACAATGACTTACGGTCACGACAGGATCTGACAGCCCACTTGACCAATCAGTGGCCGTCTCCCGACGCCTTGGATGCCAACGCCGTTGCCTTGGACACGCTGTTGTACAGGAAGAGCCCCGGACAGTGGGAGAAGTATGGGACTTTTTGTATACTGCAGTATAGTAAGACCAAACAATTTATTAGTGAACACTGTAATACATTATAAACCTGAAATGACAATAACACTTTCCCAACATTGCGGTTCTTCACCTGTTGCGGCAGGTCTTGCAACCTATTATCCGTGATAAACGAGGTATTACTGTACACCCTTTGTCTCCTTTTGCCCTTATTGTGCAATTGTTGTTTGTTGTGCAGCAAGAGCTTCCACAATCTGCCAACTGACATGAGCCTATCACAGATGTCCCTCGAACCGGCACATGTCCTAACGCTGGAAGCCAAACCACACTGGCCCCGTCAAGGTATTACCTGTTCCCAGTTACCTGGGAAAGACTACAGCACCCCTCACAACCCTTGTGAGGGAGGATAAGCAGTTCAGAATAGCACTTTTCAGGACCTTAAGACATCTTACATTGTTATTCGTTCACTGCACACTAGGTGGTGATAAACTATTATTACAGAATAACAGAAGCAAGCCAACGTATGCAATGTGAGGCCCCCGATTAAGTTTGTATTTTTAGGTTCAAAGATTTCATGGTCAAAGCTGCTCAAATCAAATAGCATAACGTGACATTAGCAATCTGTGCATTAATACAGAGTTGCGACTTTTTTCCCCCCATTTGGCGAGGATATTGCATTTGACTACTCAGACTTGGCTGGCCAATTCACGTTGGAGATTGGACGTCTGTTGCCAATTATTGGCGCAGAAAAAGTTAAAAAGTGGATCAAATCCATGTTTTTGACCATAGCATTTTGCCTGCAGGAAAAGAACAGTCGCCGTCTCTCCGAGGACTATGTGGCTCGCTCACATCCGTCAACAGTTTTAGGTCTCTGGCCAGTCTGCGGTCCAACGAGTGTCTGGCCAGTCCCGCCGCTGAGGTTAACAGCCCAGGCTTTACCCCTACGTAAGACCCCACGCCAGGACTCACTCTACCAGCCATCTTCTCAGCGTGTTTTGTAGAAATGTACATTCTTTGTCACTGACAGGTTTTAGCAAACTGTTGGAATGAGCTTTTTAGATTGAAGCACTTTCTGACACGAGGTAACTTTAACTTGAATGTTTAATAATGGATGATCATGTGCCAACATTGGAAGAATTGGTCTCGTCATTGTCGCCCATTGTTGAGGGAGAATTATCTTATTTGCACTTTTATGATGCCTTCATAGTATGAACATTTAGTTTTCAGGTGTTTTTGTGCCTTTTGTTTTTAGTGTCGTGCACAATGCTTTATTCAGGTCATGACCACTATGATTGATTCCCCCTCCCCACCTCAGTTGAATTTGATGTGTTCCTTTAAGACATTTAGATTCCAATGCAGTAATTCACTGCAGCTTGTAATGATTGTGGGTGAAAGTATGACCTTCTACTGGATGTGTAGCCTAATTGCTATGGCTTTTGTTCATTATAATTTGGGGAAAATGTGTAATATGGGTTTTTATCCTTATTTTGGAATTAATGTTACTTAGGAAAATGATTACATTTGGAAGTTTCATAATAAAAGTTGACATCACCAATTAAAAAAATATCTATGAACATTTGATTATATATATATATATATATATATATATATATATATATATATATATATATATATATAATGTATATGTGTGTGTGCTGCTAACAGTTTTGTTCTTATTACAATGACTGATAAACTTCCATTCAGTTCTATTGTTATTTAAACCATAAATACAGCTTTAGCCCAAACATTTGTTTGAAAAGCTTCCAAATACGATCTAATCTTACTATATTATTATACCCTTAGGAATACAGTAAACAGCTTTCAGCTATATGGATATGGAGGTCATTTCTAATAACCATTGTCTTGTTCTATAAGAAGTCAAACATACTTAGAATCCTTTATGGGAAACGTCTGCGTTATGAATTTCTATCACTCATATTTTTTTTATCTGACATGTCCTCATTAATATTTGTTATTTGGCTTAGCACAAGAGAAATAGCAGTTAAGAAAAGTCATGAAGAAGGCACTAAGGGGGAAAAAACATTCATTTTGTGCAAATAAATTAAAAACCTTGGTAACTAAATTTCAACCACTGTTTAATGACTGCGACCTTAAATACTAAATGAACATATTTTTGGTGTATTTAACATAATATTTTTTGGTCTACACATCCTTAAGTGTAGGTCTGCATTTGAAGTTCTATGAACCCCGCTTGTACTATCTAGTACACGTGTCAAAGTGGCGGCCCGGGGGCCAAATCTGGCCCGCCACATCCTTTTTTGTGGCCCGGGAAAGTAAATCATGAGTGCCGACTTTCTGTTTTAGGATCAAATTAAAATGAGAGTATAGATGTATATTAAATTTCCTGATTTTCCCCCTTTTAAATCGATAATTGTAAATTTTTAATCATTTTTTTCTGTTTTTAGTTCAAAAATCATTTTGTAAAATCTGAAAATATATTTTAAAAAGCTAAAATAAACATTGTTTTAGATCTATAAAAAACTGAATATTCAGGGCTTTTAATCCAGTTCTTTTGATCCATTTATTTAAAAAAAGTCTAAATATATCTAAAATGGTCCGGCCCACATGCAACCAAGTTGACCTTAACGTGGCCTGCGAACCAACCCGAGTCTGACACCCCTGAACTAGTACATACAATTAGCGACAGGGTACCATCCCAACTTCCTGCAAAGTGTGGGAGTTCACTGTATTTCAAGCTATCAAAACAGAACTGTGTCCTTATGGATTATTAAAGTTAAAATATTATTGTATTCTTTTAATAATCTCCCAGTGCCGCTTTTTAAGCATAGTGTGTGGCGAGTCTGCCTCATCATGTTTCAGGTGTTATTGGTTTGTAGAGGCCTCCCAATTATTCGAGCCTGGTTGCGCTTGCGGAAAAAGTCCTTCCCCAACTCGTAGTTTGTGATCATGATGGCGCATGCGGGTGCCACTTTGAACACCCGAGGGAGGAAACCTGACCAGGAAACAAGTGGGTTAGAAGAGAAGATGTTGTTTTAAAAGTCAACGTGTTTGCCAGAAGCAAACCTGCAAACAGGCCTTTGACGCCGTGCTGTGCCAGAATCGTCTTCATTACACTGACGGTGGAGGATGTCTTGTATGATACTGAAAACACAAAACAGCTTAATGAGTGAAATCGGGGAATGTTTCCTTTTGAAAAGAAATGCATTACATTGGCAAACTTACATTTCATTGCTTCTCGCTCCCCGAGTTCCACCTGCCTTCTTGTTTTGACTACATCAAAGGGCAGAGTTATGATGGATGCAATCTGAAAGGAAGTGGGAAAATATCACAAATTTATTAGTGCATCACGATTCATTAGAATATTATAGTAAAGTTTGTTTTAGTTGTTTAATTGGAAATTGGTATATTCAAAGATCTCAGACGTGACCGGACGATTCGCCGAAAGACGTTTTGCCCACGGACAGTTCGCCGATCGGACGTTTCGCCGACCAGACGTACCGAATTCAGAAGGCATACCAAAAGTCATTTCGTTGATTTCTTCATTAAAATGCCGATTTCTTCCGGTATTGACAATTCGATCGCATGATCGCTTCCATCCCCTCGATTGAAATGCGTTGGACATTGATGGCTGTCACTAGGTGTTTTCATTAATTTCCCTCTTTACTAACTACCACAACACATATGCTGCGACCTGGGCTATGAATGAACTAAGTTAATGTTTGAGTAGATGCATACACTGAAGTGACTACTGTGCCTGGAAGGGTTAAAGTCAACTTTGTTGGATTCCAGTAAAATATTTGAAATCAGGCACCCACTTTGACAACATCCTGAAGGAATCATGGGAGCTATAGTCACTTGCAAATTCTTGTGCCCTCACCGTGCCAGATGTGGCGCCAGACAAGAAGGTCATGGGTAAGGTAGGCTCTCCGGTGCCGTAGTACTGGCACAGCCACTGCTTGCCACGCTCGTAGTTGTACCAGTAAATGGCGGAGAAGGGCACATCTCGTAACAGCGTGGGACCTAGACCTCGCCACATGGATAACCAGCCGTCCACCTCCACGGCCGTCCGCACGCAGGTTCCCAGCTGCCTGTACGACAGCTTCTGCGACTGCATCTTGGTGCGCAGAAGCTCGATTGGGCTAATCACTGAGGCGGCACCCACTAGTGTTTGGAGGAGAGCAGATGAGGCAGATTTTAAGCAACACACAGGTCAGATATTCTTCTTTACTGTTGGTTTCATGAGGCGTCTATGTGTCGTGCGAGATCTCAGCTATGTTGGCTTCTTGAGTTTTAATGTTGCACACATTGCCTTTTTGTTGTGGGAACTGTGACCCGTTAAACCAAGGGTGTCAAACTCGGGTTGGTTCGCGGGCCTCATTAATGTCAACGCCATTTCATGTGGGCCGGACCATTTTAGATCTAATATCTATTTTTTTTAAATTGGATTAAAACTGGATCAAAAGCCCTATATAGTCCGTTTTTATAGATCTAAGGCAATGTTTATTTGAGCTTTTTTTCTAAGTATTGGAAAATGTCTTTTAATCATGTTTTTTATTTCAATTGGGAACAAAATATTTTTTAAAGGGGAAAACGGAAAATATTTGTATATTTAAACTAAAAACACAAAAGAAAAAAATGGATTAAAAAATTGCAATGATTGATTTTAAAAAGGGGAAAATCAGGAAATGTAATGTACATCTATAATCATTTGAATTTGATCCTAAAACAGAAAGTCGGCACTCATGATTTACTTTCTCGGGCCGCACAAAATGATGCAGCGGGCCAGATTTGGCCCCCGGGCCGCCACTTTGACACCTGTGCGTTAAACAGTGGCAGTAACACTGTCGAAAATATTGTCTATAGTACACAGGAAGTTAGTATTTACAACTCCAGCTTCTGTATACACTAGTTTGTTATCTGGTTTGTATGTTTAAATGTGGGAGATTTTTTGTTATTTTCCATTTCTTTACCCCCCCTTTTTTAAAATATCATACAGTATGAGAGTTCCTAAATGTTACAAAATGTGCATGAATCATATCTGGGACGCTTACTACCATCCAAAGTTGTCCGTCTCCTTTTGCCCTGCAATTGGCTGGCTGCCCATAGTTGGCTGGGATATGCTCCAGCACCCCCTGCGTTCCTTGTGAGGATAAGCGGTATGGAAAATGAATGAATGAACTACCATCCAAATTAATATGTATTTTCATATGGGTGACTTAAAGTATTTTTCCTTTTATACTATTAAAAGTACAAACCCAATTCCCCCAAAAGTTGGGACACTACAAATTATGAACAAAAACTGAACTGGGTTTTTGGTCACAATTTGCATAGCGTCCCAAATTCATGTATCAAATATAATATGTATATTGCTACATAAGGTGCCATCCTCGGGTCCCTTGAATGGTCCGATATAAACGAAGTTATTATTATCTTTAAAAATGTTCCAATCATACCTCTAGCTATGGCCCCCGACAGCATAGGTGCAAACTGATCGTGTTTGCCCATCTTAACCTTCAGGAACACACGTAGCTGGTCATAAGAGGTGAAGTAAATCACGGTGGCTGGCACAGCCATAACTCTGGATCACACACAAAATGGTACATACACATTAATTGGCTTGAAAGCCTGGGTGCTGCTGAATGACACTGAAAAAAGGATATGGTTGAGACTCACAGGGTGGGTGGTAGACCACTCCATAAGGACCTGACTCCTTCGTTGCGTACGATCTTGACGAATGCATCCTGCCGCAGCACACAATATTACAATCCGATCATGACATTGACCGTATGTTCCAGACTATAAGTCGCACTTTTTCCTCATACTTTGGCCCTACAACTATAACTCAAGTGCGACTTAGATATGTTCTTTCTCTTTCCGACCACCGAAAGCCTGCTTTTTAGGCTATAGTTATCCAAAAATCCCTTGTAAATATTCCATTACTACATTATTACATTAACAGGCGACTATTTAGCTTGCAACTATTTTTGCTTTAAAGTATGTTGTTCTTGCTTTCTGATCAAATAAAAAAATGCCCTCCTTAAAATCCAACATATACTCCAGTGTGACTTGTATATACTTTTTTCCCCTTCATTGTGCATTATTTGGCTTGTGCAACTTATAGTCCGAAAAATACGGTACTCTGTTATGATGGGAGTTGTGTTTTACCGCTGTGCCATTGAAGTGTCCTGGTGCTTTATACCACGCCTTGTTCCCATTAAGGCAAACACATAAGTGGTCCATGAGGCCGTTGCAGTAGACAAAGCATTTTCCTAAATATTGAAAGAATAACGCACACCAGGTGAGAAGTTAGAAAATACAACAATTGTTTGGCAATATATACTGTAGTTTACCTTTAGGAAAAGGATTTTTCTGTGCTTGAAGTCTGATCTTCACAACATCTAAAGGTGTCACTGCAAAGAGACAAGTATAAAAATTAATTTGGGAATTGATACCTGTTACTCAAAATGGTGCAGTCCAATATGCTACTGTATGTATACTGTGCTGTATTTTTCTGTAGCAATTTAAAAAAATCATAGATCATTAGTTAATATTTTTAAAACTGAAATTCTCATTTGAGAAGGCAGTGCTGGTGTCTTTTTAATCATACTTCGTACTTCCCAAGGTTCCTTATTTTGGGGTGTTCAGGCCAGTGGATGTCGTAATTGTTTATCCTGTGAAATCCTTTGAGAAATTTGCTGTCACTCTGGGCAATACACACTAAATACCATTATACTTGTATAATGACAATAAAAGCATTCAATTCAATTCAATTTAATAAATGTGACTTGACCCTAGCAAGCCTTGTCATTTCATCACTGTTATTCAATGCAAGTATATCTATTCAACTCACTTTATTCCTATTTATGCTTGAAATTGAAGACAAATATACACAACAGTGCAACCTTAGGAAAAGAAGACAGGCTTTGTGTTTAAAAAAAAAAGGTTTACATATAGTAACCTGGGTTGAGGTCTGAATATCATGGTTTCCAACTAGGCTAATGTTTCAATTAACATTTCAAATTAGGGTTTCAGACCCAGGTGTCAGTTTGTGTTCCTAATGACCTGATGCAGACCCTGAAATTGGCGTAAACCTCTTCCTTCTTCACTTGTGCTGTACTGCAGTGGTCCCCAACCACCAGTCCGCAGATATTAACGTTTTCAATCTCGCCCTCCTACTTGAAATGAGAAAAATAAATAATTGCTATAATGCTTGGGTCTTGTTTTTTTGCTGTCGTGAGTGTCGCTCGTGCACCGACCCCACCCCCACACAATTTTGTCTTAAGTTGTCGCCCTCCCCATTAGCCGGTCAGCGAGAAAATAGAAAGAGGTTTACCGGTCCGCGGTGAGAAAAAGGTTGGGGATCGCTGCTGTACTGTACGGAATATATGTACGTATTGCATTGCGGTGTCGGACGGCCCAGAGGATGATTGGTTAGCATGTCAGCCTCACAGTTCTGGGGTACTGGGTTCAAATCCAGGTCGGTCCACCTGTGTGAAGTTTGCATGATCTCCCCGGGCCTCTGTCGATTTTCTCCAGGTAGTCCGGTTTCCTCCCACATTCCAAAAAACATGCATGCTAGGATAACTGAGCACATGAAATTGCCCCTAGATATAAGTGTGAGCGTGAATGGTTGTCTCCTTATGCCCTGCGATCGGCTGGCCACCGGTGTCCCCCGCCTCTGGCCCAAAGTCAGCTGGGATAGGCTCCAGCACCCCCCCGCGACCCTAGTGAGGAAAAAGCGGTTCAAAAAAATTAATGAATACTGTGTTGTCCCTAAAAGGTAGAAGCCTAGTGTACAGTTCTACCTACTAATAAAATAGTTTTTTTTCTTAGCAAAGACATGAAGCAGTAAGGTGGCGTTACATCCGTGAACTCATTAACTACCATTGACAGTGATAGACGTTCAATCCATTTGAAAGGGGGAGGTAGCGGTTACCCCAACCTGCGAGCAACTTCCAGCTCAAAGAATTGGACGTCTATGACCGTCAATTCATTAAAACCTCCCACATTTGCCTCACCAAACAGGGACGTGAAGAGTGCTCCGGAGCATGACGCCAGCATCTGTTGAATTGGAGTAATGGCATAATCTTTGTCCTGGGTTGAGGCACGTTGACCGCTCATGTTTCCCTGATCACATGAGATTACGTTTAAAATTGACGCCTTTTAATAAATCGCCGTATGGCGATAGTGATATGTGGCTAGTTACCGGGGTGAATAACAATAAGGTCTTACCTGTCAAAGCACATTTGACAAATGCTTGTTCGCGTTAAATTGTGTCCTTTCGTGGCTCAAGTGCTAAACGTGTCATCCGGCAAGCTTCAAAGGGAGATTTAGTGGAAAAACATGTTTACCCTGACTAGTTTGGCAGGTCCTGAATATTACACAACAAACATGTAAACTATAGTATGCTGTATACTTTGCATAATGTTGTTACGGAGATGAAATGTTTCATAACTTTGTTTCCTTTCGGCAGATTCACGAAACTGAAAATAACTCGTTTGGCGTAGTTGACGATTACATAAACGGTGCTCATATAGAAACTGTAAGTGTTGCTAGTCGGGTGTCTTTGATTAAAAAAAATAATAAATGTGTACCTTTTTAAATAATATCGAAAGTTAATATTTGAACAGTTCTGGTTATTTACCTAGGTCTGTCGCTGTTGCCAGATGTTGATCCCATTTTCCCGCATATTTACTGCGACATTTAAGGCATTATACGGGAATATGAGGTTTGATCGTACAGTTGTTATTTTGCTTAATGGTTAAATAAAATAAACTGACACGTTAGAAACACTTTGGTAAAACTGAGTGTGAGTAGTTTGAAATTGGAAGGATAGTACCTTGACATGGCAACTTTCTTTTTCGTTGTCATTCCATTCCTTACGCGGGAAATGGAAAGTAGAGCCAAACATCGACGAAATACCTCCGAAAAATACGAATGCCAATGCCACTGGTGACATTCGTATAGAAATGTTTAAATACACTAAACGGATCTCTTAATTTATGTCAAAATCGCCGAAAGTGTCGTCGTTACGGTAAGTTCCGTACACATTTTTATCCTTTCGATTGGTCGAATACGAGAAGTTAGGATTCAGACTGACTGTTTTGAACACGTGTGCAGAGAGCATGTTTATAACTACTCTTTTTGTTGTTGTTGTTTACAAACACAGCTGCCAAGTTGGCAAAGCACTGGGCTAACAAATGCTGCTAAGAAATTGATCAACAATCGAGAATAAAATGAGGGCAAAAGCTACACAGACGCAAGATGGAGTCGACTGCCAAGGTATTTTTTCCGGTTTATTACATTTAAGTTTCCTGGAAACAATGTCTCACCTCTTCTTTTCAGGTAACACTAGCAAAAGGAGTCAGAAGAAGTCGCCGGGGAAGTCTCGTATTGGACTACTAAAGCCTTTTGCAGGGAAAGTCTTCTATCTTGACCTGCCGTCCAACAGATCTGCAGAGTTGTTGGAGAGAGATATTAAAGAACTCGGAGGGGTGGGTCCTTAAACAAGACCCTTCTGTCTTGTAGTATATTTATTACCCTAGCTGTCTTTTATTAACGGTGATAGCCACTGAAGTAGGTATGATTGAGACCTAATTCATCACTCAGTCCTGCCTGCGACCATTCAGTAGCCGCCGTTTTTAGTAAAAATGGCTTTCACCGTCACTGGCAATGAAACATGATGACCGTATTTACTCGCATATAAGCCGCCCCCTTAAAATTGTCTTAGAATTGTTGAATTTTACAATTTCCCACGTATAAGCCACCTTCAGATCTAGTTTTAATAGGGAGTACAAATGTGTTACTTTGAAGGGAAAACCTTAAGAAAAATCATCACACGTGAAATTTCTGAGATACTGTATGAATCAAAAGCACACTATTAGGGTCAATATCATAAGGAATTCATTCATCCAGTAATGGTTGTTTTCTTACTGCAAAACAGAAAATAACCAACAAATAGTAAATGTTACTTTTGGTGGAAAAGAGTATAGCAAGACTTTTGTGCATTTAAGCCATACCCTCGATGTAGCCATCATTGTTTTTGGTTACAAATAAGGCTTATATGCGAGAAAATACGGTTACAGTGGGTATTTGAATATTTTACAGAGTGTTGAGAAGTTTTTCAGCAAAGACATCAAGTACCTCGTATCGAACAAGAGGGAAACCAAATACGCGCAATGGCTGAGAATTGACTCGCCGCAATCTATACAGAGCTCACCTTGCACTCGAAACCACCCTGAACATGGTAGCGACTGCATCAAGAGCAGGTCTCAGGGTCAGGCTGACATGGTAAGCTCTCTTGGGAGATCGTTTTTTGCCAACTCATTCTATCACTCCGCTCAATTCACCATTTGTTTGGCTCCCGTTGTTTCTTTGCAGTTCCTCACAAGCCGTGGGAAGTCTTTGGTAGGCAAGGCTGCGAAAAAAAAGGTTTGTCGGCCTGTTTATATTTCAAATCATGCACTCCATTTTGCTGATCAACTCTCTCTTTTAAGGACATTTTGCACGCTAACCAGATTGTGTCAAAGGCTCTGGAGTGGGGTTTGAAAATCTTCTACATTGATGGTTTGTTTTTATTTCAGATAACAGTTAAATTTGACTGGTGCTTAATGGAAATAGAATGTTATATTCGTGCTGCATTTTCAGATGTGTTGGCGTACACAGAGAAAAAGAAAAACGCCATTGCGAGCCAGCGTCCAATCCGTACTGCTGACAAAACGAGTGTAAGTCCTTACAATTGTAGTTCTGTGTATGTATAGTTGTTCAGATACTTCATATTTTTGCACTTGTTTTTGCATTTAATACACTTTAGGTCAAAGCAGCATCCACAGCAAAGCACACTTGTCGAAAAAAAGCCCAAGGTAAATGTTTGGACCAGTAGATTAGAAATTTTTTGTAATCATTTGTCGTGTAATTATGTACTGAAAGTTAGTTTTGACACAGGAGGGCGGATTCGTAAGTCTTTCATCAAGGTGGAAGATACAAGCAGGTTGGAGAGTTAAATATACTTTCCGTTTAACTATCAGCAGTGGATGTTCCCATTTTGAAAGCGTGTACATTTCTTCCTCAGACATTATTGTCCCATGTACCTCTCCATGACTAAAATGCCAGCGTTAAACCTAAAGACGCTTGCTCCTCGTTCTCCCTTCTTAATGGATGGTAAAGAACTTGCTGGGGATAAACAGTTGGGAAACAGGTACTATTTGTTTATTTATTCTACTTTATCTCATTTCTGTGTAGACATGAATGTACCTGCATTTGTTTACACTACTATAATTGAGAAAGTTATCCAATTGTATTTCGGTTTTGTGGTAATATGACCGTATTGGCTCAGTTTCAGAATGTATATGTAAAGACAGTAAAGACAATTGTTATTAATATTTGCTTGACTCAAAAAGTGGATTGATCGGCACAAAGTGGATTCATTGTCAAGTCCTAATACTGTAGTTTATATGATTTATTTCCAGAGATGCCAAGGCTTCAGTTGGTGAAGGAAAAGCTGCCAGTAGGAAAAAAAACAAAGACAAGAAAGGTGGCGGCTACTGCGAGTGTTGTTTGGCCGGGTACGAAAACCTGATGACAGTAGGTTATTTATTTATTTATTTATTTTAACTTGGCCAGTGTAAGAACAATGTTCATATTCTGATACAGTGAGAAGTTTCTTGAAAATATTATTTTGATTTCTTTCACTTTCATTCTGAGTCGCAAATGTTGTTTACAGGGTTAATGTGCAGAAACAGTAAGCAGTGAAGGAAGCCCTTGTTTTTATATAGTTGGCGTTTGTGCTTTGGTATAATTTTAAAAATTGTGTTCTAGAGTTTGATTATTTATATAGGCAGAAAGCTCTCTCTTGAAGTTTTACTACATTTTAGTAGTCCTACCAGTTACCAAAACCATTGACATGTAACCAGATATTTTTTTAATGTCAATTTTTACTTTGATCCAGCACCTGCAAAGTAAATGCCACCAGGCTTTCTCACAAAGCGATGCTTACCAAGTTTTGAACCAACAAGTTTCAACGCTACGCTGCAGCTTTACCCATTCCAAGACTTTTATTAAAAGGTATAATTTCTTAAACATATTTCTTTTCATTTGGTTATGATAACTGCTGAATGTGTTTCAATAAGTTTGCCCTTTTTACCACTTCTCATTTCTTTGTTCCCACCAGGCGAAACCGCAGTGTATTATCTGTTGAATCACACACTGGACCATTTGGGAGAAATGATTTCAGATCCAGAGATGGCATTAAAGAGGAGCAGCACCCCTGACCTGTCAATTGATGCGAGGAAGCTCTTTGTGATAGCACATCTTGTTGAACTGTCTTGCACAGGTCAAATCCCAGTTGTATTGCTGGTAAACCGTCGTGCAGACTCGATTGGTTGCCTTCTCTCCAAAAAGCTGTGCAGGAAAGTGCACCTTCTAGTGGTGAAAACATGGCTCAGCGGCCCAGTTTAATTCCTCGAGCCCACTTCGAAGTGCAAGTATATGACAGTCAAAGTGACACACAATAATCAATAGCCACGCAGTGAGTCATACTTGGAAAGCCACAGCATTGTCACAAAGCAACAAGAAGAGATGGTCGCAAAGCCAGTGGACAATTTTGTGAGTTTCTTCATTGAGCTCAGCCATAAAAACAATGTCAGATCTTCTAAATGCAAAAAATTGATACCAATGAGCATTTTTTTTAAAAACTATCATCGCTATTAAATCCCTCATCCTCATGGTGAGATGTGTTTTCATGTTTACAACCCACACCTCTGGAACACTCGAACCAAGGACTTAAAGACTGCCAAGAGAAATCCCGTGTTTAATTTAAAAATAATAATAATTTGAGCTTTTATGTATGTATGAGTGTGTAACTGATCTGAAGTTTGATGGTCTGAATGAGGGTTGGATGATCGGTGGAACTGGATGATTTTAACCTGTGAAGCACTTTATTAAACATTGAAAAGTGTATTACAATGTTTTTTTAATGTGTTCATTAAAATGAATTTTAACAGAAAGATTGCTGCATGGGACTTCAATTATGCTTAATTATACTTAATTATTGGTTAATCATTGTATGAAATTCCCTTAAGCACAGCTCAATCTACTTGATGTATAACACAACCTCTAACAACTAGTTAAATTATTACTACTACAGATTCATACCTGTCAACCTCTGCTGATAACTGCCCTTATAAATGATTATGATTCCCCTTACAAACCCCCAAAAAACAGGTTTTTTGGGGGTTTGTAAGGGGAATCATAATCATTTATAAGGGCAGTTATCAGCAGAGGTTGACAGGTATGCAGATTGGATAACACCCCGTATTACTACTACAATTTCATCTAGTCTAGTGGATGTATATTACTCAAGCCCTATTACCAATACCACCAACACCACCACTGCGCTTTATAATCCAAATCCATTCATTCATTTTCTGAACGATTTAACAGAAAACCATTCACACTCATACCTAGGGGCAATTTAGAGTGTTCAACCAGCCTACATGCATGTTTTGGGGATCTGGGAGGAAACCGGAGTACCAAGAGAAAACCCACGTGAGCCGGGGGATCGACATGGGAATGAACCCTTGACTCCAGAACTGTGAGGCTGACGCGCTAACAACTCGCTGCCGGGGTGCTTAATCCTGTCACGTTTTGTTGGGGTTTTGAGTGAAGGTGTGTGTGTGTGCGTGTTTTCCTTGTGTGTGCTGTCTGAGTGATGTGTGTGTCTCGCCTCTTGTGTCTCTCTGAGTTTCCCTTCCTCTCCTGACTAGCTGCATGTATTTTGTAATCAGCCCTTGTCTGTGGATTTAAACGTGAGCTTTTGGTGACATCTTTTGTGGGAGTAATAACTTGTATTACTTCGTGTACCTTGTATTTCGTTTGGTCACCTTCACGTCAGTCACGTGTTTGCCTCTTCGTCGGAATACGTCTCCTACCAGTTTACTTCCCATTTTGTCCCCGTGTTATTTTTGCTTGATTATTTTGTCATTAAAACGCTAACTTTTCCACCAACACTTTCCTGACTGACTCCCACTTCCTGGGTTCTCTCTCGCCACGCACCCGAGGCTATCATGACAAATCTGAATCTAAATTTAAAAATAGGTCATTCATTGAACGTGCGCCTTATACTCGGGTGTGCCTTATATTGTGAAAAATATGCGTGAACACAATATGTCTATCGGTAAATAATATTTAGTGATCCTTAATGTACGTTAAAAAAAAACAATCCTATAGCTCCGATTATCGGAGCCTCTGCAGAGAGCCGGAAGGTGCTTCTTGGGCTCTGATGCTGCAGAAAGGCCGCATGCAGATACCCTACTCCTCACCACCCCCCTTGCTCATGTTTATACATGAAACGTTTCTGTAGCGATCCTTCGGGTATTGATGTTTTTTTTAGGAAGTGTCTGCCCCCTGTCCTACCTTACTTCTTCCCCGCCTCTCCTCTCGAAACACCCCCACCCTCTCCCCATCCATCCTCTCTCTCCCCCACCCCCTCCCCTCCACTGAAGAACCGCGGTGTCTCGGTGCGCTCAGACGCGCTTGGCGTTCAGTCTGGTCCGGATCCCCGATGGCCCCCCATCACAGAGTCTGCAGGACGCCTACCAGAGAGCCCGTTTACATCGTCTCCTAGTGGATTTACCCCCCGCCCCACCCAAAAACGGAGCGAGGAAGACGACGACAACACCGACGATGATGATGATGATGCTGATGATGATGACACGCGCACCGTGGTGGATTTCCCTTTTGTGCGTCTGTGGATTGATGCACGCCGGGCATCTGAACGACCCCCACCCCTTTAATGGTAAACACATTCTAATAGAATTAGTATCCCGATCTATGAGCATTCAGCCATTTCTATTTTTGGGCGATTAATTGCGATTTTACCTCTCACTGGGAATCATGCGAGGAAACGGCTTTGTTTTTCACAGGGGATTTGCGTGTTTTGATTTTGTTTTTTTTTGGTCCTCTACGTGATTAAAATCGGGTGGTCTCCCCTCTCCGGTGCAGGAGACGGCTCGTCGAGCGTCAAGACGACCCGGAAAGGCGGCTGCTCGATGGGCGAGAAGGTGGACACGGTGCCCGTCCGTCTGCTTTATAGCAGAGACAACTACAGCATGGTGGACCACCATGAGCTCAGTACCCAGGTCTTGGGTAGACCCGAGTCCAATCAGGTACGCTCAATTCATAGAGAAGTGGCTTAAAAATATATATTTATTTATTCCATCCCCCTGTAATACCGCGTTGGAAGCGAACACGTGAGAAAAATGTCAACAAAACATCTGTCTGCAGGAAAAACTGAAATATGAAACGAATATATAACAGAAATGACAGTTCGACATCACCATCGTACAAATAACTACTAACAATAATTAGGGCAATTTATTTAACTGTTCAAGGTTTTACAATCTGCACATTTAATGTTAATTTAAAAACATCAATCTATGTTTTTATTTCTACATACACTAAATACGAATGCCACAAGTTGCAATTGCACGTCTTTTCCGCTAGGTGTCACTACTCTTGGCTATATCGTAGGATATAATTAAAAAGTGCAGTTCAGTTCAGGATATTCTTTTATTATTTTTTTATTTTGTTAAAGCTCTTCAAATGAATAACATGATGTCCTAAACAGAAGATGATGAAAACAACTGCTATTGAATTTTATGTTTCACGAAACATTTCTCCAAAGAAAGAAATTTCTGAAAACAAGCAATGAAATTAGGCCACCAAATAGGAAACAATGTTGACCCAACATCTTTAAAGCATTACTTTATCTAGTGTCTTGCCTTAATCACACGACTGCTTGCAAACATGCTAAAAAGCGTTTTTTTTCGGCTAAATTGATTTCACGTGGAGGACTTTGAATGCACGTAGCGCCTCATCTTGTAATTCATTTATTAAATGCATCCGATGGCTGGATCTGGCCTCCCACATAATTTTGGAGGGCTACAAATGCACAATTTGGGCATCAACTTGATTTTACTTGGTGAAATTGAATTTGTGGTAATATTTAATATGAGGCGATAACACATGCATATAGGTTTGCATTAGGGTTGTTCTGATACTGACTTTTTGACTTCCAATCCGTTTTTTTTCAAAATGTGTTTTGCACACACTGATCTGATGCGCATATTTTTAGAGCAGTAAAATTAATGCAAAATATAATGTAACCAGTCACAAAAAATCACAGTTTGTTTTACAGTCAAGAAATGCTTTTCTTACGATGACCTCTTAATATCGTTAGTAGAGAAATTGTCCCACTCAGTTTGCCTAATGGTTTGATTTACACCGGCCTAAAAGCGCCACCCGCGACTACTGGATCAGATCCGATCTTGTGACCAAATCCAATACAGTCCGATACCCAAAAAATAGTCCTATCGGTCACCAATATCACATCCATGATGTCCCTATGAGGAAAATCATTATAGTAGTGATAAAAGTGAATTCTGCATCCCTGTCATAAAAAAACTCTTTGTGCATTGAATATTATTTGCTTCTAGATTCTGCACCATAGTCAGCCTTGTGAGTACCGCTCCCTGTGGGTTTAGCATTATATCGGCTTGTCTCACTCCTCCTTTGGACTTGATGTATAAAGGCTATTACCCGGATTCAGTCGAGCAACAAAAAACAAAGAGATGTGTGTAAGAGTAGAGTTCATAATAAGCAATGTTCTGCAGTCCTCATAAGTATGGCTGTAACTGCGAGCCATTCTTGCGATGCAGCGTGTCTGATGGGTCCATTTTTAACAAAAAAAATCATTTAGCGTCACCCTACCATGTCGTGTCATCTAATGTGGGTGGGCTTTGTATGGGTCTCAGAGTGTGTCGTGAGCTCCAGATGGTAGCGGTTGTTAAACCTTTGTCCCTTGTAACACCCCAAACACGATAAAAGCACCCATGTGCTAAATTGAAATGTGCGTATTCTCACTGACACACGTCTACGAAACACATCATGTGTTATGAAAAATATGATAAGTTCTTTCTAAATGAGTGATTCAAAATTTAAATATTAAATGAGGGGGGAAAAACTCAGCAAAGGAGGATATTGCAAACAACTCAACAATGACTGGGTGAAATTGTCTACATATTTCAACCAAGAAATTGGCTAGTATAAATTGAAGCAGATATTTAGACAATCTCAAGAGAGATAGCAATCATCTGCAACATCACACCAGAATATTTTGATCAGTTACTAGCTTCTTCTTTTTTTTAGCACCACACATCTAAAAACAAACCTGTCCAGTAGTTTTCAAAGGATGTCACATACGCCGAATGTTATTCATAGGCTCTCTGGGTTATTTATAAATCTCAGACGCAAATATCAACACCGACAGTGGAGCAGTTGCACAAAGTGTTGTGCTTGGTGGAAAAACAAACCTTGCAAATGGAACTAACCTGGGTGTGTTGGTGTGTCTATTTGCTTATGGTCTGTGTCCCCACTTGGAAAGTGTGGAATGAAAACTTGCGAATCAATAATGTAACTGCTAGTGGATTACAAAGCACACAATGAATGCCATCTCCTCCCACCAGGCATTTGAGATTATATATATATATATATATATATATATATATATATATATATATATATATATATATATATATATATATATATATATATATATCATATTTGCATTTAACGGAGTAGAGACATGCTTGCTAACAATAGAGAGCGTGCTCCAAGGTCACTCTTGGTTAAGCACAAGGAACTGACCCTTCCTTCCCCCCCATGCTGAGGTCCTGTAGAATCCATGTTGTAATGAAGCCAGCCAATGGAAGGGGGCGGGACCACTGGAATGATTGTTGGTGGGGTTTCAATGACCCTGAGGGATGTAGAATGAATGAATGAATGAATCAAGGCGCGTGCACCATCTGCGTCCAATTCGGAATAGGAATGAGAATCCAACTCCAAATCACATTCATGCGATTTCGGTAATGCATATTGTATTTTATATTATATATGTATAATATCAGTGTTCTGATCCAGAGACTGTATAGTCTGTTTCAGTCCAACCATATTGAATGTTTTCATATTCGCAGCACTAATTGAATTGAATTGAAGGCTATTATTGTCATTATACAAATATAATGAGATTTAAAGCTTTACCACAAAATGCTAAAGGAACAACAACAAACAAACATACAAATAAATTAATACATAAATAAATAAATTCAATAAATAGTCTGTTATGTTTTGTTAGGTTTTTGTGTGAATGTGTGTTGGTTCCATTTGTGTGTGCTGTCCATGTGATTATTGTATGCGTTTCACCTATTGTGTCCTTCCTGGCTTCCCTTCCCTTGTGTGACCAGGTGTTTGTATTTTGTAATCAACCCCTGTCTGTTTATTTAAACAGATGGTATGTTGTGGAATTATTGCTTCATGTTTCCCTGTATTGGATTGAGTAAGTGATGTTTTCTTCGGCGTTTGCTTTGTGTCTCCCCTGTCTAAGTTTGATTAGGTCCCCTTTGTCCCAATTTTTCTTATTTGTATGATTATTTTGTCATTAAAATCCGAAGTTGTGGACCAGCACTTCCCTCTCCTCTTTTTGTTCACTCTCACTGTGCAGCCGAGGCAAAAAGTAGTAGACATAAGTCAACATAATAAGTAGTCTCAACATAAACAAGGAGGGAAGTGCACAAATAATAACAACAACAAACAAACGAGCATGTGCCCACATTACATTTCATCATTTTCAATACCAGAAACAAAGTACGTACGTCGATGACTTGATGTCTTAATCAACATTGATGTCTTAATAAGCAGCCATTTTGTCGCTGGCGATAGCCTGCGTCCATCCATCCGTGTTCATTTGTCTGAGGCATGCATTTCATTAGGTTCTGACTCATAAATATGCTAATAGATTTAACTGATGGCCTTTTTTTCTCTCGCATATACACTTTCAGGTCAACCACGTGGCCCAGGCCAGCTTTCAAGTGGAGGCTTTTGGCAGGACGTTCACTTTGGATGTGGAGCTTAATCAGTGAGTTCTTTTAACTGTTTGGACATCAGTGCTGCAGTAAATTCTTTTTTAACTTCCCCGTTACCGTTTGCAACAAAAGTTGTCAAGTCACTCCGGTCAGTAATGCAATTGCACTTGAGAGACAAAAATGGGTGGCTTTTGCTTATTTGGCTTCTCCAGAATCATTTTCTGGTGCACTCACAGTAGGCGTGCACGGTATGCGTATGAAGAGTTTGTTTGTTATGAGAGTCTCCTTCATAGTAGTGCATGATTTACGGTAAAAGCTGAAGCATTGCGCTGTCAGACAGTGATATTGATCACCACTGATGGTAAGTGAGTGACTCACTTTCCGCACTCCCTCTTCACTCTTGACTTCCGCCTCACATTCTTTCACATCCCCACATCGTACCCGAGCGCTGTACATTTTCAGATCAGCTGGTCGTTTTGTCAACGTTGCTTAGAATCTCAGCGGGAACTTGCAGACACAAATACGCACACTGCTCATGAGTGAGGGTTTGACGACATGGTGCGCGTCCTTCTCAAGCATAATCCTCTGCTCTCACTGTATCGTCTTGAAAGCAAGCGCAAGAGTGAAATCCCATTTAAACTGACCGTAAAAGGGAATTAGCCACCAACCATCTACTACAGGCTCCACTTTAACCACTGGCTGTGAATACCAATAGTCTCAGCAACGGGCCAGTATGGAACCACAAAGGACGTGAAGATGAATAAATGAATAAAGTTTTAGCAGAAAATGGAATAGATTGAATTAGATTAGATTAGAATTTTATTTCATCCTGTATTCGGGAAATTTCTTGGGTTGCAGTAGCAAGACAGACACAAGACACACAAGACATTGTAGACCTAGGTAAGAAACTGGAGCCACACACAGGAAGTCCACAAGGTGGGGACCTTCTGCAGACTGAGGCGGAGGTTACCACATAGTCCCTCAGTAGTCTGGAGGTTTTAAATTTTTAATGTCTTTATTGTAATTATACAAGTAAAATGACATTTAAAGCTTCGCCATAAAGTGAACACACCAATATGTACTGATAATTTTTTTTAATATACAATAAAAATGAAATGAGGTGGGAAAAAAGTGACTAAAGTGGTTAGCAGCACGTGAGGCAGCTAACTGTACTTTATACTCTACTTTATAATTTACGTTACGAATACTAAAAACTGTCAAAATTTCAAATGTTCTCAACTTTTTTGAACAAGCCATTTTTTACTTCTAATTTAGTTATCCATGTTTTTTTCTTCAATATAATATATCAGGAATTATTCATAAGTTTGATGATTTCAACTCCACTCCAAAATGTCAAGGGATATAAACATTTGTCTTATGAGGAAAAATGGTTCACAAAATGCCTGAAAGAAAGTCCCCTGGAACTTTAATGAAGTGAAGCGCTCAAGGAAAATAATTTATAGAAAATGTAATTCAATTGATCGAGGTTTTTATATATATATACTTTCTGTGATTTTTCCCCATGGAAATAATCTAATACTTATATCCTACCCAGTTCTAATCATCAATAGCCAGAAATACTTAACCACTCATTGATGTAACCTATAAAAAGATAATTATATACCGTATTACAGTGTGTGCTGGTTGAGTTGTAAAATAGAGCATGTGGGATAGAGCTGTTTTGGCTCCGAGTTTGTGATTGACACTACTGGTGTGTGTCCCAATTCTAGTCCCACTTTCTCATTTCTCATGAGGGACACTTTCCCACTTTTGGTGCAGGCGTGTCATATATTCACACACTCCTACATGAACCCATTCCTTCCCTCACAAACATGATGCCTACAAATAATCACAATCATCCCTGACGTTCAATTGATTTGTCCAAGACAACCACACACATAATGTTTAGTTGTTTTTTTTAACATGTTCTTTTACCTGGCTGGTTGGCATCAGTTTTTTTCTTTTGGTAATCTCTCTTTATTTTTTTAAAGTGGCCCTTGTAGTGTTTGTTTGCGAGACTCTATTGACATATGCCCACATGAAGTGCGTCAGTATATTTGGAGGAGGGATCTGTGCCACCTCCTGCATCATTGTCTTTGTCTGGTTTCCACTCCTTCATCTGTGTTATTTACATTTACATTTATTGGACAAGAGCGGGTGGAAGAGTTGCACATAGGATTGATGGGGGTTGCCCCCTTTTTTGTGTTGATCATCCTCAACCAAGCACACACTTCTCCTCCCTCCATTCATCTCCATACCCCTGTACCCCGCCCCCACCTGCTCCTGGTGAATAATAGATAAGATTAAAGTGGAGGGTGCGTATTTTGAGGCTTTCAAAGGGGGTGAAAAAATAAAAATAAAAACACAGAAGAAAGGTTATTTGGTACAGATTGCAAGTCTGTATGGTCACAATGAACACATGCATGTACAGCTGATTCATGTTTTGATATGTGGTGTCTACAAAATGTAGTCTCAAAATAATTCAACGAACACTGGAAAATTCACATTATTATGGAAGGCAACCACCATGGTAGCAATGTGTTATTTTGTGAAAGGACTTTAGTTATTTGGGATGATCAAAACATGAACCAGGGTGTGGAAACATCAAATCCAATATTGCTCATAACATGTAATAATAAACATTATTCATTCTCAGAGGAGCTTCAAACCTAAAATTGTCCCTGGTAGGAATAAGGTTCTTTAATAAGTGGGAGGAAGTTAGATGGTCGTGTCGGTGTTACATCATTTCTCCACTGTTACAAAAGAGAAACAAGAAGGTTTACGTCCCTTTCGTGTGCAGCATTGATGCTGACAAACGCTCGGCGTATTGTTATTCCTACTCGTGTCGCGTCAGCTTTCCTGCACGCAGACATGCTCTTTAAGCTAATGCACTGTTATCGGCAATGAAAAATGCATTATTCATCCGTATGGAGGGTGTTTGTGCATGTGTGTGTGCATGCCATTTGAACATGTGCGAGGGTTGGGGGATGGACGAGGCAAAACATGCTGGTATGCCGTTCCAAAAAAGGCCTGAATTCATCTAATGTTGCTAATATTGCTTATTGCTGATTTTGTTTTTGACAGACAGATATATCATATATAAAGTGAGAGTGCATAACACAATGCATTTTGATGCAATTATTCATAAGGTAGAGGGAAAAGTGATTATGGTTTCAAAATGGCTATGGAAATGCACCGTCTATAAATTTATAATCATGTCTACATCATATTTTCTTGGATAATACGATGTACTAATGAAAGAATGGATGGAAGACAGATTTATGTTGTTGTTCAGAATTGCTCTTGTTTTTAAGTCTGTTTTATTGATTTAAAAAAAAGATTCACAACAAAATTAGCATCAGTGAACGAGAGGACGTATTTATTTGTGTGTGTGTGCAATTATGATTGAGGGAAATGAGTGTGAAAAATGAATTGATGTTATTTATAACTTATGAGGGCAAAATATACCGGTCTGGCCCTCTTGGGATTTAAGTGCTGTGAATGTGGACCGAGAACCAAAATGAGTGTCACACATCGTTTTTATTCTTCACAGTTTACCTACTTGCTATGTTGTTACTAATTGCACATTATAATTTGACATGCCATTTAAAATATAAGGCTGTTTCATTCCTTTATCATTTTAAGTCAGTAATTTAAATACAACAGGAAAATATGTTAAGGAGTGTTTTTCATTTAAGTTATAAAAACAAACGTCCAAACAAAAAAAATGATGTATGTTTTGGATTCCGCACCCAGAAATGATTTAAAAACAGCTGGCATACCTAACTCAACTAAAATTGTGTTCTCTAGTGTAATCAATGAGATTCAGATTTATTGTTATGACTCTTCTAAAAACATTTTTCCCCCTAAAAGTCTGAGTAAACACCCCCCAAAAATGGTAGTTTGATTAATATGTGCAAACAATGGGGTTGTCTTGAGCTAATCAAGGACACGTGAAGCTTGAAAACAGCTGCTCCAATGTTGTCATCTGTTGGGCTTTGGATGGAGAAATGGGACATTAAGTGGTGTCCTAATTAAAAATCAGGATCTGATGAACTAATTAGAAAAAAATGGACTAGCGTAAACATTAAAAAAATGATCAGAGGAAGAAAACAAAGGAATACAAATGATCCAACTGATTTTCTTAGATATAATTCTATGCCCGGTTCTGGTTCCTATTTAGATATTAATACCTTACAGGCTTTTCATATGCTTATAAGTGTAATATTTAATAAATACACTTGTTGATAATTGACTTTTGTATAGGTGTGAAAACATGTAGTATGGTATGTAGTAATTATAGCAGTGGTGGTCCGTGCATTTTCTCGTAGCGCCTTCAATGAATCAATCCAACCCTCAAAAAATATTTTATGGCTATAAAAACTCTACTGCAGCTACAGCTGGGACACATAAAAAATCATCAATAATAACCTCATACAATTGAAATATTATTTAGGAATATAGCCCTAATTTACTCACCAAAAATCCTTTTTAACTGTACACAATATCCATCCTCCTTTCTTTCCTCCTTCTTTTCTATCGCCATCAAAGCTAATGCTGAAAGTCGAGCCTGTCCTGTCGTCGTATTTCTGGCATACGTTTTTATTCGATTTAGTGCTGAAAATGTTCGTTCCCGGTTGTGACAGGCTTGCTTGCTTTGGAGTTGTCCGACCTTTCTTAATGATGTCCAGCTTTTTTTTCTTGAAAAGTCCGTCTTGAAAATGGCTTTGCCAGCAAATCTACAACCAAATCCATTTGTTTTCCTCCGTCGGCCATTGTGGGTTGAGTTTGCTCACTCTGGCTTTGGCCCGCCTACTCTATCACTAGCCAATCATAGTTGGTGAAAGCGATGACGTATCCCCACGCCTGCGAGAAGGCCTGGTGTCACCAAATCGAATTCTGATTGGTTAAAGCAACAGTCTTATCGACGCTTGTTTAGTGCAGCAGAGCCTGCAGAACTGATTGTGAAGGCCTCGAGGCAGATTTCTGACCCTGGCAACAAATAATGGCTGAAATGTGATTGGTTAAATGCTTCAAATGAAAACACACATCTGGAAGCAGTGCAAGCAGGGGGAAAAGCAATGAAAGGAAGCTAACAGACAATTTGGAATTATTTAATAAGTATTGATGGACAAAATATAATATATGATTCAGATATTTCTTAGGCCAGCAGAGAAGGCCTTGAAGGCCCCGACGGCCCGCCACTGGTATGTAGTAATAATGGGGGTGATCCTACTTTGCGGTTTTTCGATTATCACGGCCATGTCTGGTCTACAATATCCGCGATATTTGAGGGATTACTGTAGTCCAATTGACTTGGACATTGTAGTGTTTTCTTTTTATATCCCCTCTATAACCTCAGTACATACAACTGGTGAGCATCTTGTACCATGAGAAACATACTTTGCTGAGGTTGAAGCACTTGAACTTACGTCTATGCGGAGGCTTCACGTTGCTGCCTTGGAGCATAAAAGTTGCTGAGGGGGCTGAACATTGTGCTCCGGTACCCACGCGACCTTCCACATGGTCACACGTGATTTAAATCTTCTCTTTATCAAGTACCAAAGCTTTAGGATACAGATACAAGCCAGTGCTGCTCTTCATTTCCATTTGTATATCCATCCTTGTCTCGCCTCTGCTACTTATTCGGTAAATTATTGAAAGGGGACGTGATTTGATTTCGTGAGGATGCGTTACCAACCACACGTGTGTGTGTGAGTGAGGGAGGGAGGGAGGGAGGGGGATGGGAAGTTAAGGGTGATAAAGTATAGGAGAACTGGAAAAAAAGGAAAGTATAGGATGTGTGGGTGTCTTTTTAAGCCCACGCAAGTCTTGCTGCTGCTGCGTGGGTGGAGAAGAGCAGATGGTGAAATATCGAGTGGATACCGTGTGTTTGTATTTTTATATACTTGCGGGAGGTACTGTACTTGAAAAGGAGTGTCTTGTAAAGAATAAATACTTCCATCATCCAATCTCCTACTTTTTCATAAACACACATGCACGTGTTCAAAATGAAAGAGGGAGTTGTTAGGGGTTGGTTTTGTTAAGTATTTTTATTTATTTTTTCCCCTGTGTGACCTGTCCCTGTGATTGTCCATTGAGTTCACCTGTCGTTTCCCCACTCCTGGTGGACCCAGCTGTTTCTAATGGTCTCGTCAACCCATTTCTGTCTGTTTGAACGCTGTGTGTTTGTCAGTCCTTGTTGGACCGTCTGCGTTTGTTATGCTCATGTCCTGTGATCTTCGTTTCCCCACGTTCTCCCCTTCAGGTTTGATTTTCTTATTTGCTTTCAAAGTCTTTGTTAATTTTTGATAATCCTGCCACATCATTAAAGTTTTTGTTAGTGCACTCTATTCCCTGTGCCTGGCTACTTCCCCATGTTTCAAACAATCAATCAATCAAATCAAATCAATCAAAAGCCTTTATTGTCATTATACAACAGCTGCGTATAACGAAATTAGTGGTGCTACTCCACAAAGTGCGTGTTTCAGTAAAGACATAAATAAGTCATTTAAAAAGTCACGTCCAGGCAAGGTAATTCTAAAATATTGGGTCCTACCAAGTTACAAAACCCTGCTAATGCTGACGAGTTAAGGTGGAAATCAATTTATTGTTGTAGCTTTTTAATAGATGTGTGTGAATGTGAACAAATGTTTCAAGATTGAGTAGATTTGTTGTTATTTTTTGTTCTGATAGGTTTGTTTTGAGGAAATGGTTTATTTTGGTATTGCATGCTTGAATGACTAATGAGTCTGTAGTTTTTTAATTGAATTGAATGCTTTTATTGTCATGTATAATGAGGTTTAAAGCGTCACCACAAAGTGCACAAATAAAAACAACAAATACATAATCATTGAATAATGAATAAATACTCAATAAATAAGTAGTCAACAACATAACTGGGAAGTGCACAAAAAACACAAACAAACAAACATAAAGGCAAACAAACAACCAAACTAACACACACAAACAAACAAACACACAAACACAACCAACCAACCAAACAAGGAAATGAAAGATTTTTCCAAATCAGGAGAAAATGTTCGGGTTTCGAAAAATATTGATTACATGTTAATTTTAGAAGCAGAGATAAGCACTTGGGATTTACCGCACTGTGTAAAATGGATTTACTTATTGACCTTTTAAGCTCTTTAGTTGTCACTGCATTTAGCGCAATGTGTAACTTTTTTCAACTCTTGTTTTTTGAGTTTATTAATTTAAGACAGAATATCCAAACAATATGTTTACAACCTTTTTTGTGCTGCACAACTGTACAAGAAAATTGGTATCTAATTATTATTTATTGATTATTTTCCTGTTTGTTGGTTGGTGTGTTGACTACAAATGTATTTATTCTCTAGTATTATTATTGATTGATTATTTATTCATCTGTTTGTTGTTATTTGTGCACTTTGTGGTGAAGCTTTAAATCTCATGAAACTTGATAATTCAGATTGACATTTGGAATGTATATCACAGGGATGTATAGAATACACATTATTCCTCAGAGCCTGAGGCCTGATTAATGACATTAATCAATTGCAGACTCCCACGAACCTTGTGAGGATAAGCAGCTTGGAAGACAAATAAATAATTACAGACATATTCATGCATCTGGGCTGATGAGATGCATATTGAAAATGAAAAACTAAATTTAGATGAAGCCCCCAGTGCTGTGTATGAGTGTGAGCGTGAATGGTTGTCCTTTGTCTCCTCGTGCCCTGCGATTGGCTGGCCACCAATTCAGGGTGTATATGGAATCAGGACACCCCTATTAAAAATACAATTCAACTATTATGCTGACTGTAGGGTTCACCTGCGTGATACAGTAAGTGAAAATGGCAATTTCACCCTCAGTGCACGCAAATGTGCATGTTCTCATCCCATACTGTATTATGCAACAATATAGCTCTTTCTCTATGTTGCGTGCTTAAGCAACTGTCCTAACCCAGTTTTTCCCCATCCTGAAGTCTATCCAAACAAAGCCAAAAAATGTTACTTAATCCATTTTTTGACTGCTGTTCTTGTAAAAAAAATACCACTTAATTTCTCAGGTGATTGATGAGGGAATGAGTTATAGTTAGGAGACCTTTAATGAGGCCTTGGTGCGGGTTAGGTGGGGGTGTTTAGGTGATGGCAGCTGCAGGCATCCCTAAAGAAAGCCCCCACCCCCCATCATTTTTTCTCCTCATCCACCACTCCAAACTCACGATGTCTTTTGTCAGCACTCCTTTCTGGGAGCAATTAAAGAATGCTAGCACCACTTTTTTGACAATCCCTCCGCACACTTGCAACAACATTAGTGCTGCGATCCATTCGATGCCTGGCGATATTTGTGAGAAGAATTTTAAGCGAGGGTACTCAAAATATGATCTTCATGCTGAATTTGAGACATTTTTGACATCTTGTTCGAATAAGAGTCAAGAGATGTGTTAGTCAGAGACCTCACAGGGCACTCCTTAATGAACATAATTCATGTTAATGAACATATATATGTAAATATGTAAGATTGTAGCCGAGGGCTAATTTCCGTCAAGATTCTTCATCATTGACGGTGGTAGACGTCGAATCTATTTTGACTGGGAGGGTTAGCGGAAAAAGATAGATGGATAGATGAGACTTGGCATCCACATTTGTGGGTTACCAAAAAATAGTCAATTTCCCTTTAAAGGGTGAAAAGTACTCTAAATTATCTCTGGGTATGCGTGATTGGTTGTTTGTCTCCTTGCGCCCTGCGATTGGATGGCAAGCAAATTAGGGTGTCCCCCGTTTACTGCCCAAAGTTAGCTTGGATGGGCTCCAACACCCCCGCGAGCCTTATGTGGACAAGCGGTACAGAAAATGAATGTATTATTGTACTGTAATGAACAACATAGAAATTTGAATTTGAGACAGTTTTTTTATAGCAGGTGTGCTTTAAAAACATGAAAGGTTGAGATCAGTATTGTTAAGCGATTGACTATATATATATATATATATATATATATATATATATATATATATACATACATATATATACATACATATATACTATACATATACATATGTACATACATATATACATATATATATATATATACATATATATAATGTATATAACCGTGTCACATTTTAAAAAAGACATCACTTTGTAACATTAATTTTGTGACATTTGACTTTTTTTGCATTAAGTGATATTCTTACTATTCATCTTGTACATTGTCATACAGTAAAAAGTATCCGGCAATGCTTCAATAGAAATTGCTGGAAATTAGCATGTAGGAGAGGCATGTGTGTATTTGTGGGCAACACGGGAGGGGAGTGTCATGGCGTTGAGTTTTTGCGTCTTTGTCAAATTAAATTATTTAAATCCTCAAAGAATTCAAACTGAAACGTGTTATCAGGGCCCCCTCCATCAGAAGCTGCGATTGTGATGCCCCCTCCCCCAAAGTCTTGCTCAGCATGGATAAAGATCACAAGCTGTGAATCATAAACACACATCCCAGAAGAACAAAGGCCAACAGTGCACCTTTGACCCACGCTTGTCTTCATCACAGACGTGTAGTTGCGATCCTTTCGTCCTGTCATCTATGGCGTGTTTATTGTGTTCCCCGGTTATTTGAGGTGAGCAATGGTGCGCAATCGGAGGCTGACAAGTGAGCTTCTCAACTCTTATTACACCGTCGTGATTGTGTGGGGATTTTCCCGGAAGGACCTTGGAGCTTTGCATGATGGGATAGAAGTTCAAGCCCTGAGGTCTGCGTTGACACCTCCCTCTCGTTAACATTTGCTGCATCTTTATTCCCCTCATGATGACCGTTCCTCCATCTTTCCATTTTATCTCCCACCTCTCTCTGTTCGGTTTTATTAGCCGAGCACACTGAAACAGCCATTCGTCTTCCAGACCCGTCTGTTTCTTGCCCGAGTCCGCATGCTGTTGTGCACGAGAAAAAACTCGCAAATAGTACCTTGGGAACATTTTTCTGCGAGTTGTTGGAGTCATACTTTAAAATCGCATTTCATATGTTTAAATAAGTGATGAAATTAAGAATTTGGAATTGGTCAAAATGTAGTACGATTAGTGTTGGCTCATAATGTTGTTGTTGTTTTTTCTCCTAGATTTAGTTGATTTTGTTTTAAGACCTCTGTGCATTGCATTTAAAATGTCCTATATTTATTTTTTCACCAATGAATAACTTCAGAGTTTAAGATGCAATAGTTAAAAAATGTGCCATGTGTAAGACAAATCACAGAGTAGTCAATTTTGGAGGAAAAATATACATCCACTGCAATTTTCCTTCTCCATGTAGGTAAACAGAAACAGTAGTGTTACTTCACACCAAAATGATCAGTTTTAAAGAATTAAATAGTTGCCTTACTTGGTGTTAAAATCACTTTTGCTTACTTTAGCTTAGCAGGTTACAACGTGAAAACATTTCATTGCGCACTTTGTTAAACTTGGATCTGTTCCCAGCCTTTTACTTTTGGTTTTCTATAATATTCAGCGCATCAATGACCTCGCTAGTTTAGTTTTAAAGATTATCCAAGAAGGCTGAGTGGCTAAAGGCAGGGTGTGCAGCGTTCATAGTCCTTTAAGTTTTTAAGTTTGCCCTAAAATAGCCACCAAGTGAGGAAGTCTGTCCGCACACTCACTCACACTGCGTATAAGATCATTATGGGAGTGAAAGGTGTAACAGAATACTGGCTCACACGCCTCGGGCTCTCTTCTTGCGGCTGTTGCTATAAAAAAAAGAAAAAAAAGAAAGAAATTGTAGGCCCAGGCAAACAAAAAGTCCGACTTCTAGTCCGGAAAATACAATACTACCTTAGTGACACAATGTTCATTATGGAGATGCATCTTTGCTTGGGCTGAGGGTGTGTGTCATTGTGTGTATGTGTGTGTGTGTCCTTTGCGAAACTTGCTGATGTAAAGAGCACGCACACAGTCACATACTGGTTTCACTTCCTCTTGTCTTCCTATTCTGCCGGAGTTACTGTTCCTTTCTGTGACCTCTATTTGTCCTTCAACGCAATGAAAAATATGCACACATTTGCACTTATATACACGCACCATCTCAAAGAAACGTTTGGTTAATTGAGTTTGCGGTCTGGAAATAGCATTGCCCCTCGTACATCGTCATAATTAGCCATGAAGCTTTGAAACGTTGTGACCGAATACGATCATTCGGAAATATCTAAGACACAAACTGCAGAGTGACACTTGAATGAAAATTTCAATTTTTACCGTATTTTGTTCCATTTGTCTTCTCTTTTTTCAGTGATCTGCTATCGTCAGAGTACGTGGAGAAGCATTTGTCAGAGAAAGGGAAGACCGTCGTCACTGCTGTAAGATTCTGCAAATCTTTCTTCTATCTACTCTAAATCTAAATGTGTGCTGCTGTCATATTCCAAATGGGCTTTTATACTAGTATTCTATAATGGCGTATTTGCCTAATTTGCATCCATTAATGCTGTTTGTTCCTCTGCCTCTCTGGCACCTTTAATATTTACTTACAATTATTTGTTGGAATCAAACACACTCCTTATTTCAGTGGAATGGAAGTAGCTGAAATAACATGTTTATATTGGATGAAAAGCCATAATGAAAACAATCTGACATCTGCTCAGAATGCCCACTGTGGTGCTCTAACATCAAATACACAAGTCACAATTTATTTTAGCATTAGGAGTTACTTAGCAAACTAATATATACTATAATATTTGATTCGTTTTGAATGAACTTAATGATGTATTCATTTGATAAAATTAGTTTTTGACGATATCTCTTTTTTGTAAATGGCAAAAATCAGGCGTTTCTAAAAAAATGAAAACACGTGTATGTAGTATATGTATGTATATCTACCAACTTTAGCATAAAACATCTACTTTAATTGCCATACTAGACCCAAAATTTCCACTCTAACTACATTTGCTGTTAAAATTTTGATGTTATGTACAAAATCATATGTATTTCTCAAAATTATGTGTGTGTGTGTGTTTGTGTGTATATAGATGTATGTATATGTATGTATATATGTGTATATATGTATGTACATGTATGTATATATATATGTATATATGTATGTGTATATATGTATGTGTATATATGTATGTGTATATATGTATGTGTATATATGTATGTGTATATATGTATGTGTATATATGTATAGGTGTGTATATATGTATATATGTGTATATATGCATATATATGTATATGTTTGGCCATTTCAGATTAATGGGCACAAACGCCATGGACTTCGTTCGCACCAATAAATGGACTTCTTCCCATAGCATATTTTGCAGGAGTCCATTTTATTTATAAATGCAAGACATGTCCAGGATGCATATCTCTATCCTGTTGACTATGTCAAGATCCTCAGAAAGAGCCTGCATGTACATCAGCCCTTACCCTACCTACATGGAACATGGCCATAATCAATTGTACTTAATTAGCCCTGTGTGTTGACCCAGCAGGTCCACGTCAAGAGCATTAAAAAGGCCGTATTTGACATTTGTTGTCACTACATCTCCAAGTAGCACCTACGCTATACTAAAATGGACTTCTTATAAAGTTAGAATGAGCTATAAATGGAAGAAAGTTCAGTAAAAGAATGCAGTGAGTTAGCGTCACTGCAGCATCCTTTGCACTCACTGCTGGAATGCAATGTTGAACACAAAGTTTGAATAATTGCACATGCCCGGCCGGTGAGCATTAAACTCCGTAGAACAGGCTGGCGTATTGTGGTGCGTTGTGACGGTATGCACTACATCATGCTGGTAATTGATCCTGATAAAAGCAGAGTTTCCTAGGGGAGTTGGGCTTCCTGTTTTCCTAATGGCTGTGTTGGGCAGTGAGGAAGTAAGCAGGAAGAGATGGCCACACCGAGCACTTAGACCATGCGCACTTCTTTGCAGAATGAATGGGTTTTCCTATTGGAGTTTTAGAAGATGCAAACAGTTGGACTATTTCAAGAGAAGATGTGCTGAAGTTGACAAGTAGTCAACATCAGTTCACATATTCAAGAATGACACACGAGAGACACTTGCTTACGTGCGTACGTGAGATGAATACCGATGGCCGATTGAGATAACCTTTATAAGTGTGTCTGAGAGTAAATGGTTTCTTTTGCTGTGTCTGTATTCTCACCCTCTTGCTACTGTGACAGTGAAATTGCCCGAATACGGGATGAATAAAGTAATCTATTCTAGTTAATTGAAAGTATAAAATTTGGGAAATTTTCACCATGATGTCCCAAAATTTTATTCTTTGCTTGCCTTTAGTCCTATTCCATCATATAATTCAAATTTGACTCCTAGTTTTACCCTCTATCACAACACGTTTTTAACTATAAGATGCCTACATATATTCAATTATAGTGACATTCAATTAAATATGATAGAAACAGACTGGAATGCAATGTTTATTCACCACTTATGTTTTACAAAGTATATGGACACTAAGTTTAATTGTGTGCAACATAGTAACTAGCCAAACTGTAAGGATTTTTTTTCATGTAAGAAAAAAACTGAGTGCAATTTTGGAGTAAACATGCCATTTTTAGTTTCACTTGTAATACAATTCTAAATCAACAGTTTTAAAAAATTCTGTCTATTTTGGGTCCGGGTTTGTTAATGACCTTAGTAAACAATCACAATCTTAGTACTATTATATCAAAACAATGCTCACAATCTAAGTGGTCATGTAATTAAATGCTTATTCACAACATGTTTACTGCAAAGCAGATTCATATATTTTCATGAAGTAAATTTTGAATACCCATGCTGAATGTAGGTCAGCGTTTTGGGGAGAAAACATTTTAGGATTTAAGCCAACATCACCATTTTTGTTTGTTAACAGGGCGGAGAGCACTGCTACTATCAGGGGAAAGTCAGAGACATTCCTCATTCCTTTGCAGCTCTGTCCACTTGTCATGGTCTACAGTAAGTACATAAAATATGTGTTTATAGACAAAATGAGTTAGCAGAGCTGAGTCATGTTCCCATCTAGCAATGACATCAATGCTGATTCAATTTAGCCAGCCTCTTTAACATCTTTAAGCAGACAGGTAGTTCAAAACATCTCTGTAAAGTAGCCTTTATTTATCAGGTAGTCTTCTTATACTGCTATCATTTATTTGAGGATTACATTTGCATCTTTGGTCTTGTGAACATCGAGAGTAAAACTATATATACACACAAAATGCAAATGAATACCAAGAACACATGTTTTCAGTTGCACTGACATATTTTTCACTTACCCGGTTTCAGAAGTGTGTTAATAAACACTTTAAGCTTCTGCTACGATTTTTGAATACCCGGATAAGTGTATAAATGCACAAAAATATTCGGTGTGATTAAAGTGTGAGGGTTTCCCATTTCTCAAGGCTGCATGTTTTATTTCACCAGGCGTTATGTTTTGATTGATCTGTGTTTAAACAGACCATATTTACAAAATGATAGTTCCCATTGTTCATCACAGTCGATTTGAATAACTTGAGTGACTTTCTGCCATCTCTTTTGGACATATTTGGATCTTCTGAATGCTGAACAGAGCGTCTACACATCAATACAGGGAAGAAACTGTTCTCTCGTTATAGCCCAATTCAGCCCAGGTTTTTAGATTAGATTTAGATGAGATTAGAATCTTAGATTAGATTCGATTGTTAGATTAGATTATGTTAGATTACATTGTGTTAGATTAGATTATGTTACATTAGATTAGATTATGTTACATTAGATTAGGTCAGATTAGATTATGTTAGATTATATTAGATTAGATTATGTTACATTAGATTAGATTATGTTAGATTAGATACAATTGTTAGATTAGATTATGTCAGATTAGATTAGGTTATGTTAGATTAGGTTCGGTTATATTAGATTAGATTAGGTTAGATTAGATTACTAGATTAGTTTAGATTATATTACTAGGTTAGGTTAGATTGGGTTAGGTTAGATTGGGTTAGATTAGGTTAGATTAGGTTAGGTTAGGTTAGGTTAGGTTAGGTTAGATTAGGTTAGGTTAGATTAGGTTAGGTTAGATTAGGTTAGGTTAGATTAGGTTAGATTAGGTTAGATTAGGATAGATTAAGTTAGATTAGGTTAGATTAGGTTAGATTAGGTTAGATTAGGTTAGATTAGGTTAGATTAGGTTAGATTAGGTTAGATTAGGTTAGATTAGGTTAGATTAGATTAGATTAGATTAGGTTAGGTTAGGTTAGGTTAGGTTAGGTTAGGTTAGGTTAGGTTAGGTTAGATTAGGTTAGATTAGATTAGATCTTTATTTCATCCCATATTTCTTGGTTGCAGCAGCAAGACAGACACAAGACACACAAGACATTGTAGACCTAGGTAAAAAACTGGAGCCATACACAGGAAGTCCACATGGTGGGGACCTTCTGCAGACTGAGACTGATTTAATAACATTTGCGTTATTCGCTGCTGTGGTCAACCCCAATTATGTACTGAATTATGTTCAATGTTTTTATTTAAAGTGTGTTGCAATGTGACTGCTGTACCATTTGTATTTGTTGGCAGAGTCTAAGATTTATCTAAACACCAAAGACTAGCGTATAAATAATTTGGATTAGGAAAAATAACTAATATAAAGCAACTATAGCATCTTGTCACATAGTGTAGACGTGAAAATGGGGGTGGACCCAATCGTAGGGAAGCAGGGAGGTCAGGACCATGGCATACGAAAAAGGTTTTGTGCTCAGTATTTATTTGCAAGTTTTGAAAACACGCTATTTCAGTGGACCTAAAACTAATGAGTGCCCCCTAAAGATAGCGTCACAGTATGTTGTTTTGAGTCAAAGCTGAGATGTTCTAGGATTTAAAGGTTCTAGTCTTCACTTTCTGTATTCTAGTAGTAAATACTGTATGTGATAGGAAGAACAGTGGCATGCAGGATATTGAGTGTGGGCACGTCCGCATGTGCGCTGACTCCACGTGTCAGACTTTGCGGATAAAGTACTTCCCATAAGCTGCGTCAGGTATTTACAATAATATACATCCTGCTCACAAAGACACTTATGCATCGTGAGCCGCCATGTCAGATGATCGTTCACCAACGGCTCATGTTCCTTTAGTGAAATATCAATATATGAGGTACATAATACACACAGCACTGTAGAAAGATAGTGTATGTATGTTTAGACAGCTTTTATAAGGGTTCCAAAACATTCCATTCTCTAACTCTTGAATATGTTCAGTGTTTCTTTTGAAAACAACCCGGTAACTGTTATCAAAAAATTAAGGTGGATATTTCTTATATATATATGTGCGTTTGTTTAGTTATATTTAGACTCCTGTACTCCTACATGCTGAACTGGTTGACAGCCAATGGCAAAATTTATTGTTTTATTGACTTATTTTAGACATGTTTATTTATACATTTTGATTTGATTTTTTTAATTTTTATAATTCTTTATTATTATAATATATAATTATTTCTTACATTGAGGATTGAAAGGCAAGGGAAAAGACACAAATTGTATGCAAGAGGTCACATCACTTGAGACAGCCAATCTTCTAAAAGCTTCAGATGAAGTTAATTAAAGGACAAGTGCGGTCATTTCAGGTTCTTGCAAAGACCTTCGGATAGATGCTCAATGAGAAACTTTGATCTATGACTTATTAAATGGAGTACATTTTTTCAATGCATTCATTAACACAACATGCGTCAGTTATTTGAGGACGGTCAAGCATTTGACTTTATGACTTTCTTAGTCATTGAATGGCAACGGGGCGTAAAGCATGGCTGTCTACGGGTTTTTAGTCAAAGACACATCCTGAGAAAAAAACTATATGATTCACTGGTCATGATGAGACGGACAAACATTCACACTCACACTCATACCTAGGTGCAATTTAGAGTGTCCAATCTGCCTAACATGCATGTTTTTGGAATGTGGGAGGAAACTGGAGTACCCGGAGAAACCCCACGCAGGCCCAGGGAGAACATGCAAACTCCACACAGGTGGACAGACCTGGATTTGAACCCAGGACCCGAAATCTGTGAGGCTGACGTGTTAATTACTCAATCCAATGTAAGTCAACATAGGCCAAAAATGATACGAAATGTTCAATTATTTATTCTATACTATTTTTCTTCAATGACTGAGTGTATTTTCATACATATTTGCTTTATTTATGGGTTTATATAATGCTTCAACAAAATGTTGCACATTAGCACCATAACAATTTCCGGATGAAATATGACGATGTTTATCGAATTATTCAAATATTTTTTTTATGTCATGTGTTAAGCACGACTTATTTAAGCCTTACTTGACTAATCTAATTACATTATTTCTTTTTTTTACTAAGTATCCTTCTAATGGCTTCCATAATTTGAAACACCTCCCCAGTGGCATTTACTGATTGTGAACAGAGATGAGTTAGTTTACCCAAATGCAGTCAATGTATAATTTGTAGTATATATTTAATTTGATATACATAGTGGTTCTAAAATTTTAAAATATAACGCATATAAGTAAATTAAAGAAAAATGATCAATAATTGGCTGCAACTGCCTACAGCCAACTGAATTAGACTACCCATGATATCAAACATTTTAGATTTAGAAGCCTTCATCCATTGAACTGATGAAAACATCTACAGTGAAATCTTCTATCCCACCTTGTTACTAGCCCACTCTCACTATTATGCCACTTTTGCCCGTTCCCGACAAAATTCAATATAAAATAAATGTACTCTGCCACCCCCTAATCTCGCTACTATGCCACTATTGTGCGTGTTGTATTTTCGAATTCATTTATTTTCAAAATTTAGCCCACAATGTCAGCTCAAGAAAACCGACTTTACGTTGCAGGAGAAAGGAGATAATCGATGGTGCGAAGGAGTCAAATCAGTCCAATCTATGCAATTATTGTCAGCTATTTATTCTAATCAGCCCAGTTAAAAGATTTTGTGTTAAAAACATCATACCTAATCTGCATAGGAGTCCAAAGTCAGCACTACATTCTTGTGTGGACTGACCTAGAACAACAGGCAGCGATGTAATAGTTTGAATAAACTTTACACTGAAAACAAATACTTCAAACTGTTACTTTAGAGTGTAACCAGTGTTTTCTGATTTTATTCATTTTAATTTCATTAATTCAACTTTTGTTGCTATATGAAATAAGAGAATATAAAACAGATACACTAACCTGGATATTGAAGGTTTAAAAAAATAATGTTAACATCTAACATTAATAGTTATTTAGCTACACAATGCATAGAAAATTCGACACAACAAATTACTGTAGGTAACGTTTACTTCTTGGCCATGTCCGTCGGTGTGAAGGAATATTTCAGAATTTGTATAATTACATATATACATATATTGTATACCAGTTTAACACATGTATAAAACACAAGACCAGCCAAAGTATGAACATTACATCTGCACGCGAGTAGATAAATGAAATTCAGTATTACAATTTGTTCCTTTTAGTCCTGTGAATATACCGTTACAATGTGTTTTTTTTATGATTTAGCTCCTATGTTTATTTTGAAATGTGATCTGGTGTCAAGCGTAGGTCAAGTGAAAAACTAGCTTTCTAGATTAAATATTACTCACTTTCTGTCATACAGTATACATTCCATTCCTCTTATTCCTTTTTGTGATCTCATTATGGGTGAGTGAAATCAATTTGGACTGAGCTGGTGGATAACATGAGAAAATAAAGCCGTTTTTTTCCCCCCTTTTTTTACAATAAAACCGTTTTTAACGGCATAATAATGAGATTTGACTATATACCTCTTTATGTTCATATGTGCCCTTTCCTCATTCTTTTTCAGTGGGATGTTTTTCGATGGCAATCACACATATCTGATTGAACCGGGAGGAGAGGGCGCCGTGAATCACGTAAGTGCTGTCGTCTCATCACACCCATGTTGCTGTATAATCTGCCCTGGGAAATGGATTGAAATCAGAGTCGCTTCCACCCCTTTGCCCCTCAATACACGAGGCATTGCCAATCTTCCTGCAAACTCTCAGAACAAAGCAACGCGGTCACCTAAAAAGAAATCTAATTAGACAACGATTAAAGGTATCATGGCGGAAAGGAGAACACGGGCCTGAGATTGCCTCGAGACATGTCCAAGACTCAGATTTTGTGTGCCTTCTCTAATTAAAATGTTCAGGAGATGCGTGATTCGTCCGTTAATCGGCAAAAAGGAGAAGAGATAAAAGAGAGAAAGGACTTTGGCTTGCACCTATGTCCATATTTATTCGCTTATGTGACATATTGAATGTCTGTGGCATTAAATGCTCAAAGGGCAGAAGTTCGTAGCAAAAAAAGTGTCCGTTATAGAGTTTAAAGCAGGGATTGGCCTGGTGCAATCGTGCCAAACGTGTAGCCTTTTGTAGCTCATTCATACTGTATACATAAAGAATCAGAGTCTTCTATTATTTAAACAACGGTGCCGTACAATCAGTATCGTGTGATTTAGTCAATGTGGCCCATGGAGAAAACTGTGTTTGACACCACATGGCCTGGTGATTTTTAAATGAGTTTCTCAAACGAATATATGAACAGTTTTTGTTCAAATACTGTAGAAAATAACAATTGACAAAAGCTCAAATTAATTGCACTTGTATTTAAAATGAACGTCTAAAAGCAAACTAGTCCTAAACATGCAGAGTATAAATGCAATGTACCAAAAAGTGAAATACAACTGAACTGTGCATGCTACTAGGGCAGTGTTTATTTTGTTTATTTATAGAGGGAGCTGTTGTTCCACTGTTTCGTGGTGGGTTGTGAGATTGTGCATTGGGTTGTGAGATTGTGCGTTGGGTTGTGAGATTGTGCGTAGTGGTTTACTTGCCTGTCTTTGGTACACTGCTTGGATTTATTTAGACCTTAGTGACAGCATTAAAGGGAATCTGTTTGCTTGTCTGTTTCTATGTTTTACGATGACCAGTCCAAGTCAAATAGCGCCTCTGAATCAAAGTTGGCAAAGTCCAGAAAATCGTTATTGTGTTTTTATGAGAGGATGGTCCGTCTGTTCAAAAATTGGCAGGTTTCTTCTTGGTTTATGCAGGTTGACAAACAGATGGGAGATACCGTTAGGATTCTGGGACAAGTGACTTGAATAGTCGATTAGTAAGAGTTCTCTTTTGGCTGTAGTTTCTGCTCACGCGCTCTAAAAGCTTCTGAGCCCCATTATGTTGATGTCATGAGATTCCTGTTAGAATGTCAAAACCAAAATCAGGGCAGGAGGATGGATGTGTGTTTCGGCCATTTTGGAACTCCATCTGGCCTTCATCTGTTCCTGCCCAGTCGCCATAGAGGAACTTGAAAATTCTCTCCTACTGTATATTGAATATTTTTGAGTGTCCGATGTCCACGTGCGTGTGTGCCATGAAAGTGCATTAGGCAGCAGTTAATCAGCAGGTGCACATTGCCAGGTGTTCCCAGGGTTGACCACATGGTGTGATGGTGTACACTTTGATGGAAGATGCTGAGAGGCTGCTGGCATGCGCAAGCATAAATGACCATATGTGGTTCTTTTTTCCACATGGCTGCACCATTAACAACTCATCGTGGAATATTTATGTAATCCCTTGCAGTTGGTCAGCTAAAATAACCAAAATGATGAGCAGGCTAGATACATCTTTGACTTTTCCTTTGTTTATCAAAATCAGGAGTTGCTTTTTCAAGCAAATTTGCTCCGAGAAGGAAGAAAAGAGTTTTTATCCTTATTAATACAACTTTTCATTAAAATTCTCTCTAAAACAAGAGTTTAACGATACATCGAAAACGTCGAGGCGTCAGAATATCATAGTCGTGAAATTGCCAAGAGTTTGAATAAACTGCACACTGAAAAAAATACTTCAGTGTAACCAGTGTTTTCTGATTTCATTTATTTTAATTTTATTAATTTAACTTTTGCTAACAAGGTATTAAGTTACTATATGAAATAAGATAATATAAAACATACAATAAGGATAATTACAAATAATAGCTACTATTGAAGGTTTAAACAAATAATAATGTTAACATCTAACATTAATAGTTATTTAGCTACACAATGCATAGAAAATAAGACACATCAAATTACTGTAAATAATGTTTACTTCTTGGCCATGTCTGTCGGTGTGAACGAAAATTTCAGAATTTGTATAATTACATATATACATATATTGTATACAAGTTTAGGACAAGTATAAATCGCAAGACCAGCCAAAGTATGAACATTTAATCTGCACGGGAGTAGATAAATGAAATTCAGTATTACAATTTGTTCCTTTTAGTCCTGTGAATATACTGTTACTATGTGTTTTTATGATTTAGCTACTCTGTTTATTTTGAAATGTGAGCTGACAAAGCACGAGTGGTCGTGTGAGTAAGGATAAAGGAGGCTGCATGTGGGGGATGGAAAAATGTTTCTTGCGCTGGTGTCATGGCGGATTTTTTTTAAGGGGGTGCTTGCTTGAAGAGCCAATTGATTGGATAACAAGGTCTGAAAAGAGGGGGTGTTTCCTGCCATCCATTCTGAAAACGCATATGCAGCGTTACACTTGGGTGCTTTATATTCATGAGCCAGGCAGTCTGCATCTTCAGCGAGATGCCGTCTCCCGTGGCAACCCCAGCTCCGCCCCATCTCTTTGGAGCCAAACAACATATGAAAGCCATCTGTGTTAAAATCCTTAATCCCATCCATTGCATATACCCCGCAGAGTCTGAGTACACAGTTTTCATCGGCCAAGACAAAGGAGGAGCTGGTCAGTCAGCGATAACGCATTGTGCTGTACTTCTGGAAGTAAGCGGTTATTCCTCATTGGCCACTGAAGTCAGCAAATACTTTAAAAAAAACGGTGGTATCAAATAGCTGCACTGCTATATTTTATGCTGCCGGCCACTTTATTTAACATGCTTACTTGACTTCAAAGATAAGACTAAACACCAAGTAGCTAAAAATAAGATCTTAATCATCTGACGTTGCGCTCTCTTGAGGTTATGGTGTTCACGAAGATTGATTCTTATTAATTCACGGAGCAGGTCATACATCAACGACCTCATTATTGTCAGTTTCTGAGGGCGAAACAATATGACTACCTGAACAGTCAGGATATCCAATCAAAATAATGCCACGTCGACTTGACTGTCAGACCCAGTCAGCCTTGTAATTTGTTGTAATTTGAGTCTATCCAAATATTTTGCCTCCTAAAGTTAACCAAACTGAATAAGCAATTTAGTATTGGCAAATTGTCCTAGTTTATAATTCACTCTACAAATTAGTCTATGTACTGAAAGAAGTAGTACCACATAATTACAAGGACAGGTTAGATTTAATAGAAAAAGAAGTGAATGTGGAAAGAACATTTCTTTTGTTGACTAACAACCAAAAAATTACATTTCTCAATAAAAGTTCTATACTAGCCACATTATAAAAAGACATACAAAAAGAAAATCCATTCAGGAATGTTTAAAAGTTATATCTACTGACAAAGGTTCCTACCACATTTAAATAAAAAAAAGACTTCTATGCCAGTATCATTCTGTACAAGTCACACTGTAATACATTAGAAACCACAATAAAGTAACAGTTTAAGGCATTGTAAAGAGGCACAATAAGTACGCAACATTAATACTCAATTAGTGCATTGCTCTTCTTCAACATCACACGAGCAACAACTCGTTAAACAAATTGTAGCATTGACGATGACCTTCATCCCGATTTATGATTTTTAAAAATTGTATAAAACTGACAGCATTAGACATCCAGTGTAAAGGCTTACAAGGAGAAAGGCTACACAATCCACAGTGGAACATCAAGTCAAAAATTAAATGTTTATAAGTAACATTAATTTGAAGCCTACACGTGTAGTTTAGCACTTGATTAGTAGATAAGACGTGACAAGTTATGAAGATGTAGTATTTTACAGTGCTGGTATAACTGAAATAATGTAAAAGTACATCCTGTTGAACTTTGTGCAGTCGGCGCGGGGTAATTAGCTCATTTACTGCTAACGAGTAAATGCAAAACGACTTTACGGCCACTCAAGCCAAGGTGCTGCTGTATTTTTACAGAAAGTTTTGTTGAAACCCGAATTATACCCCATGTAGTGTTTATGACTTTAGACGTTTCACTGTAACAGAAAACCAATTAATATTTGGTTGGCATTTGGCATCCAGTTCAGTGTTAGTTTGCAGGCACTCACCAATCATTCATGGCTAGTAGCTTACAACGTATTTAAGTATTGTTCTACGTAGTAAGTCCTTTTTGTTCATTTTCCTTCATATCCGGAAACGTGTCCAAAATACTCAGTAATCCCTCGATTATCGCGGTTAAAGTAGACCAGACAATGCCGCGATAAACGAAAAACCGCAAAGGAGGGTCACCCCTATTAACAAAAAAAATACTTCAGGGCTGAGTCCTAGTAGCAAGCAGAGGACAGGGGAGTGGCTTCCGCTTCGGAATTTCAGCATGGATTTTCCCATTTTTATGAACTTATAAAAAAAATGCAATGTAGTCAAGCCGCGATATTCGAGGGATTACTGTATTGATGTTCACTTCTGTCATCAGCAATTTAGACCACCTATTACAGTAGTACTATCAATTTCAGCTGACGCTCTTAGAAAGTAATATTAATTTTGAGTTGGAAGGACATTTCTTACTGTGTCACCACAGGAATGTCAATCTCAATGGCAGACATCCGAGAGCGGGTGGAATAGCGGTTGCCGGCGTAGCTTGGCGCGTAGCTTTGAGAGGGTGCGTAGCTTTGAGAGGGCGCGTAGCTCTGAGAGGGCGCGTAGCTGTAGGCCTGTGTTCCTCCCACCTCTGAGCCATAACCATCCGGCGCAGAAATCTGAGACATGTACACTTGCTGCGGTACAGGGGCAGCCACGCTTTGAATGTAGCCCTGCGCCGGTACGTACTGCTGCGTGTCGATCACCGTGGGAGGGTAGGCCTGCGGCGGCAACGCTTGAGGAGCGTAGACCGGCGACGGCGGGAATCCGTTGGCCGTGAGCGGCTGGGTAGATGTGGAGGAGGTCATGGAGGGAAGAGGCAACCAGAAAGGCGAGGGCAACTTTTTACACATGCAGTACCACATGAACATCAGCAGGGCGGCAAGCATCAGCCCTCCGGAGCAGCCTATGGACACGTACGGGGCGAAGCCGTCTGAGAAAATGTGGTCGTATCGGTCGTTTAGCGCTTTGGTACCGAACAGGAACCACACAGAGGGCGCCATGGCCACGCCGCCGCCCAAGAAAAGGAACGTGCCGGCCACTAGGTGGCAGCCGGCGCTGTTCACCAGGCAGCAGACGGTTTTGATGTCCGGTTCGGGCTTGTCGGAGCAGCAGCAGGTTTTACACATGCCGGCCATGCACAGAAGCAAGGCCAGAGATCCGAAAGCCAGACCCGCGGGCAAGCAGAACTGTAGTAGCCTCAGGTCCAGTTGGTCCACTTTGGAGTACCACTGAAAAAAATAGGACCAGTAAACAACTTTACATTCGGGGTTGCTTGCATTACTACATGGGCAATTTTTACCCCAAAACGCAGAAAGCCAAAAAAAAGGTCATTTGGAGATTTGTTTGGACACTTTTAGCAACTTTTGCCGAAATCACGTACGCGTACCTCGGCATCGTAGTAGTAGCATCCCGAATAGCTGTCCTGCTTCACGCACTTGGTCCACAGTCCGTCGTAAACGCTGATGTTCTTGGCATTGCGATTGAAGGTGACCAGACGGGTCACGCGCCACTGAGGGACTAATGCCGCCACCGTCAAACCGGCCACAGACACAAAGGCGATGAAGAAAGCAAAGGCGTTGGTGGCGTGGATGTCCCGGCAAGACATTGTGGTCGATCTTGACAGCGGAGGAAAGAAATACATGATGAACAATGAGATTTTTATATCTCAGTAGTAACATTTTCAGGGATTATTACACACGCTGACAAACTATTTCAAATGATACTGGTCGAGCAGGAGTTACTGTTACTGTCAAGCCCGAAATACTCTGATGTGGAAAAAGAAGCACATTAACGATGATACTAATGAAGTAAGCTACAGCTAGCCTAACGTTATGTGGCCCTATTGTATTCATCACCACTCCATTGTAATTGACCTAAAATCATTTACCCTGGAGACAATGCTCTCATTTCATGAGTAAACAGTAACAGGGACTCTGTGGTGGAGGCTGGTGTGAGGGTTGGAGCTAGCTAAAATTGGTGGATGTGTTTTATACAATATTCATATTCATTCATTCATTTTCCATACCGCTTATCCTCAACAAGAGTGGTGGGACAATATTTATAGGTAATTTGGTATATACATATCATCGATGGTTCCGATGGGACTAACGGGGACTGGGTGAGGCGAATGGACGTCGAGCGCTGTCAATGGCAGCCGAGGAGTTAATAAGTCATTGTGGTTATTAAACTTCTCAATTATGTCGCAAATCTTTAGTTTAGCGTTTTAATCTTTAAACGTTTGTAATAGAAAATGCTTTCCTTTGTAGGAAAATCGGTGATCTGAATCTAAAGGCGAGTTTGAAGCTGGCGTTCGTCTGTTATGTTAGCACAGTTACAACCAGTTTCGTTCGGTAGTCTTCTTAATCTATCTGATTAAAAATGACATCAAAAATACTCGGCACCACGATTGCTTGGTTACATACCTTATTTTCCAAGCGGTTAATGTTTATAAGGAATGTTGCTGCATGTCAGCTGGACATCTTTTGAACACCAAAGCAGATCAGAGATTGCAGTTCAAGTTGAGAAGTTATTAGCATTAGCATTAGCATCGTAAACAGGATGTTCCACTGAGAGGTGAAGATGAGATTAGTTTGCCCTCCTTTGAGTCTCGCAGGTTAACAAACAGACGACGGGAATAGAAAAAAGAAACCAATCTGTAATATAATACATAACAAATAATAAAATAAATAATAAAATAGTTCTGTAATTGCGAAATAGTTATTCCTTTTTACTTTTACCTAAGAAAAAGTGTAACTTTACTCAACCTTTCACGCTCACAATAATACCGAGGGACAATTTGTAAACTCCAATCCCATCATGTGGGGGGTAACCAGAGTACCCAGAGAAAACCCACACAGGAAAGCTTCACTTTCTTGATCTTAGAACTGTGTGGTTGATTTTTTTTAGATAGCTGGGCTAATTAGTGCTTTTCAAGAGAAAACTACTGAAATAGGCTGGCCACTAATCCAGGGCGTCCCCTGCCTGGTGTCCATAGTTGGGTGGGATAGGCTCCAGGACCCCCCAAGAACCTTGTGAGGATAAACGGTAGAGGAGTGGAAGTCAATTAAAAGTGATGAAAACAGTTCATTCAAGATTAATAGTCACATGTGTGGTATAAACTGGGTTCTATCCATTTAATGGACCCACTTTAAGCTGTTAAATTGATTTAAGACCAGGAAAGTCGGTAAAACTGTGTTTACAAAAACAGTAAATGTTGACCTTAGTGCCGTTTGAAGACTGTTTCTCTCCTTGTTTGTAATTAATATTCTTTTATTTTTGTTTCATTTAGATAAAAACAAAAAAAATGATTTCTTTGAGAATATAGTGTGACTGTAAGATGTTAGACTAGTTTTTTATTTGAGATTGGCCATATGTATGAATTAAAGATTGCTTAAGTGTCTCAAAATGTCATCCGGGATAGATGCCTGCTCACACATTAATACTTTTGCTATAAGAGTTTCATAAAACTGGATTAAAAAAATAACAGTTGTGTCAATTCTTGTTCTAATTTTCTGTCCTTCAGGGCAATGTTCACTTGATATACAAATCTGGGAGGCCAGATGGACTTCATGACCTAGATGGTGGTAAAATTAAATGTTGTTAATGAAGAAATGATTTATTTTAAAGGTGAAAATTGTTAACAATAACCTCTTTTAGGTGATTTCCCCGAGACGGCCTTTCCCACTCCTCCATTTCTTGGCTCAAGAGTTGTTCACCGTAGAAGGAAGAGACAGGTATAAATAAGCTTACTAGCCAGCGTCTCACTAAAAGGTGTGTTTTTGTGCATAAAACTAAAAAGAGAGAACACAGTTTCCTCCTACTCAGCGTCCCTTCACATTCTCGCTCATCCTCTCCATGAATTATTTTCTTTGAGGGCCGCAAAACCCCAGCCGAGTTTATCAGTAATGATGTGATGTGGTGTTGCTAGGCGCCATGTGACATGCAACTCATTTTATTCATTTAATGGAGGTCATGCTTTACAGGCTACACACGTGCCCCGAAGTGTTGAAGATGAAGTCAAATATCTCGAGTTGATGGTGATCAATGACCATTTAATGGTATGTAGCATGTTCACGCATTATGAACATGTTAAGTGTAATGTGCCTTGTTCTTGAGTTGACTTTTTAAATATGTTCATTCCCTTATAAACTCACTTCCACCTCCACAACCACACAAAACAACAACAACAACAACAAAAACATATATATATTGTGTGGTTGTGGAGGTGGAAGTGAGTTTATAAGGGAATGAACATTTTTATTATACATATATATAATATATATTATTGAGTGAAAAGCATCTACTGTAGAATGTTAACCAAAAAAAGGTTTCAATTGCAGCAGACTTCAAATTTATCATTTCAAGACAATTTTCCGATGGAATATAGCAAACGTTGATTATTTTTTCAGTCCATGACCAAACCTTTATTATTTATATATTAATATTATTATTATTATTATTATTATTATTATTATTATTATTATTATTATTATTATTATTATTATTATTATTATTCATTCAATTTCTGTACCGCTTATCACCTCAAGGGTTGCTGGGGGGGCTGGAGCCTATCCCAGCTGACACTCTAGTAGTGTCAATCAAAACTGATCATTACCATACTGTAATTTGAGATTTGTAGTTTGTGCTGGATCTCATTAGCTTGTGCAGGTGTACCTAATGTTGTGGCCTGACTGCATGTGTATTCTTTGGCTTTATGATATTATTAATATTCCATAGTTCTTTACAATTATAGAGAAAAGTTAAAATGTGTACTAATAAACTGAAATGGAGTACACTATACATACATAAGCATGATAAGACAACTAACATGAGTAGAATGGTTGTTTTATACTGTCATCTAGTGGCATTTAATTTATTGCCTGAATTAGTCTGCTACAGTGCTATTTTTTAGGTAAACTAGAAATTGCAGTTGGTGTGGGGATGCTTAGCTCTTTTTCTCATGGGTCACTTCCTGTAGATTATTGCTCACTTCCTATAAATTTTGGGAAATTTGGATTGAATTTCTAGTGATATCAAAGACAAACATGAGGCCGTCCAACTGGTCCTCCCAGTATCAATAGATTGAATGTCTATCGTTATAAATGGCAGGCAATTAGTTAAATTTTAGTCACCTACTTTTTAATTTTAGACTGCTTACAGGTTTCAAATTGTAATAAATTGAGCTATTTGGGAAAAATAGGGATGTTTTGTCAAATTTTGGTGGAACAGTTTTAGGCATAAATTGAATACAATGTGTGTGACTTGATTACCTAAATCTTTTTATGTATAAGTTAAGTGGATAGGTGGCCCGGTTAGCGGGGTCCTGGGTTCAAATCCAGTCTACGTCCACCTATATGGAGTTTGCATGTTCTCCCCGGGCCTGCGTGGGTTTCCCCGGGTGCTTCGGTTTCCTCCCACATTCCAAAAACATGCATGGTAGGCTGATTGGACACTCTAAATTGCCCCTAGCTATGGGTGTGAGTGTGCATGGTTGTCCGTCTTCTCGTGCCCTGCGATTGGCTGGTTACAGCTGGGATTGGCTCCAGCACCCCCCGTGACCCTAATGAGGATAAAGTGGTTCAGAAAATGAGATGAGAGATGAGTTCAGTGAATGAGATAAAAATGAAGGACATTATATATTTTAAATGTTAAATGTTATCGCCAAATGTTAATTTCCTAAATAAAAATGAAATCATTTTCAGTAACTAAACTCAAAATCTACAAAGCGGACAATATTACATTAACGCTTCTTCTACAGTTTGTTTGTTTTCCCTAGAATTGATCCGAACCTATTGACAATATAATGACTTTTATAATTAGCTATGTTGAACGACTTTCCCTTGAGATTTTTTTCTACTCTAATGTGTGTCTTCTTTTTCCTCCCCCTTCAGTACAAGAAGCATCGCCTTTCTGTCGGCCACACCAATAACTATGCTAAGTCAGTGGTCAATATGGCTGACATGGTAAGAAATGTATTGATCGTCCCCCCAAAGCTTGCCACAAGCACTTCCTGCAATGGGCATCAAACTGATTTCTCATTTAAACAGTGGCCCACTCACTCTATTGTAAACCAGTCATTCACATTCTTTGCTCAAGGGCGCCGTAGTAGCGCCAATATCAATGTTAGATTATTCATTTGTGTGCTTTGACGTGGAAATAAGACCTTCGCAGGGTCGCAACTGTAAGCCGATCGCTTCGTTAAGGTTGAGCTTTTTTGTCTCGTCCTTGAGAAAGAACATATGAAGCAGATCGGCTTCGGAAAATTCCCATTGATTTCCATCTGTGAGTTGAATTTCCTTTTTTCGCTCGATGTGGCTACAATTGTAGCATTTGCTTCACGTGACAACTCATTAAATTTATGGCTGCTGGGCCGTGAACAGCCCACGCATGCATTTGATCTGGCCTAGCATGCAGTTCGAAGAAACAAATGAAACCTCAGCTGAACGTAGAAGAAAACATCATCATACATCATCATATTTTTGTCCCTTGAAGGACTTTCTACAACCCCTGGCAAAATTACGGAATCGCAAGTATTGTTCCCTCAGTCGTTTTGTTGCCTAGGAAAAACCAAACCATAGACAAGACACATAACTTTAATCATTTCAAATGACAATTTTCTGGATCTAACCCTTTGTCACACAACGGTCACTACAGTGCAATCCTTAAGATCCTCTAGATCCCTTTTTCATTTTATCACTTGAATTTTCTTAGATTTTCAAAGAACAATTGAATACAAGGATCGTGCTGGTCGCCATGGAAACCTGGTCTGCTGACAACAAATTCAACATCGACGACGACCCCAGGGTGACACTGAAGGAGTTCATGAAGTACCGCAAAGATTTCATCCAGGAGAGATGCGACTCCGTCCATCTCTTTTCGTGAGTGCTATAGTGAAAACCAGTATTTTATACTGTGATATATTTCGCAATCCTCCCCAAAATATAGAATACATATAGGTACTCTACACTGCGGACGAGTACTTTTTGTTCAAAATCTGACTGAATTCTGATGTGCTGCTTTTATTAGGGGGAACCATTTTCATAGCGACTCGGGTGGTGCTTCCTACATGGGTGGGGTTTGCTCCCTTACCAAAGGAGGAGGTGTCAATGAGGTAACCTTTGAACTAAGTACACCTGTTCTATTCTCCTGTCTATAGTCAGACTAATGTAATCGTTTTCAACTTGTCCCTTTGTGTGCCTTCATCAGTATGGAAAAACAGACGTGATGGCCATAAATCTGGCTCAGTCCCTCGCGCATAACATTGGCATTTTCTCGGACAAGAAGAGGATCATGAATGGTACCGTGTTCTATTAAAACACATCATACAGAAAGAAATCTCGTAAAGGGCCGGCCAGTTTGCGAGTTAATGCACACATTAATGAACTCTCAAATTAATGAACGCTTCATAAGGCATACACTAAACACATTACGTACACATTAATGGTAGCATTGATTATCATTGCTCATTAGAAAACACTAGTTTCATTTGCCCCACGCACAAAAAAATCAAAATGGCTTTTGGTGAAAAGAATTACGGTAATAATCTTGTACTTTGATGTAAATGTCTTAGTGCAATGCTGCATAAACTACTTATGTTAGTCTGCGATAATTTGTATAAAAATTGCATTGGACCATAAGTTACAGGTGTCTGCATTGTGAGATATATTTACACCAAAAGTGATGCAGCTTTTTAGAATGCAAAAATGCATAAATAAATCCCATTAAATCATAAATCGCATGATTCAAAGCAGGGAAAGAAGCAGGCGCATAAACTACAAAAATGACAGTCATTTAATCATCACTCAGGTAATTTTGATTATTTAACATTATTTGCACATTTAACATTGTTGTTTTTCCACAGGGGAGTGCAAGTGTGAAGATCGTTGGTCAGGCTGCATTATGGGTGATGCTGGGTAAGTAAAAATACTCAAAGACATCAAATGATCACGCCAAAACACCATAATACCACAATGTTAGCTATCATTCATGCACATCAACATTGCTGTAACCATATATTAGGGGTCATAACATGACTATTATGTGTACTCTTGCAGTTTTATGGTACAATTCCTGCAAATATAGCATATTAGCAAATATACCTTCAAAATAACATGAATGCCAAAGTGATTATTTGTGGTTCGTTTTTGTAAAGATGAACACTCCCCCCTCTTAAATGTGTCTTGCGTTCCCTCTCAATCCCAAATGGCACAGCAGGTGAGCAGAAGCTTGGCTAGAACATTGCTTGTGGTCTTCTGAATCACGGCCTTGGCAAAACGATTGGCAGCCATCACAACCAAACTTCGGTGTCACGTTTTGTAGGGGTTTTGGACGGATGAGCGTGTTTTCCTCGTGTGCCCTGTCCGCATAATTGTATGCATTTCACCTGATGTGTTCCTTTTGACACTCCTTCCCTCGTCTGACCCAGGTGTTTGTGATTGTCATCAACCAATGTCTGTGTATTTAAACCCCGTGTTTTTGTACGTCGCTGAGGGGAGTATTGTTTCGCGATTAGTGATGTTTGCCTGTTCGTCAGTGTGCGTCTCCCCTGTGCAGTTGGTACTTTTGTCCCCATTTTTATTATTTGTATGGTTCTTTTTCATTAAGATCCTAAGTTGTGCACCGGCACTTCCCTCGTGTTTACCTGCTTTATGCTCCTGGTTTACACTTTGCTCCGCAGCCACGGAGAAATCATAACAGAATAATCCCACCGACGTACTAAAACACGGGGTTCAAATACACAGAGGGGGTTGGTGACAATCACAAACACCTGGGTCACACAAGGGAAGGATAGGCAGAAAAAAACACAGCAGGTGAAACTCATGAACAATCGCGCGGACTGGACACACAAGGAAAACACACCCATCTACCCAAAACCCAACAAAAAATGACACTCTGTTTGTTCAAATGATGTGAAGGAATACAGTCGGATGTGCCGTTTGGATACGCACTCTGTATTCAGCATCTTATTGAACAGTATCTTTCATCTGTAATTCTATACTATACTAAGTGGACACATCATTAGAGATGCCTGATTCTCTATGAGATGGAGTATAAATATTCTACTTTTAAAATATGGCAGAGCTGGGTTTTGAGGAAACTGAAGGAAAGTATTCATTCAACATCAGGCTTATTTTGGAATGCGCACTGTTACAGAAACGGTAGCAGTAGTTACAAACCCCCCTCTAATAATGAACAATGGGCCTATCGTCAAATGAATACCTCTCTAGTAGTGTCAATCAAAACTGATCATTACCATATTTGTAAGAACAGAGTTTTTCAGAGATTTGTGCTGGATCTCATTAGCTTGGCCAGGTGTACCTAATGTTGTGGCCTGACCGAATGTGTATTCTTTGGCTTAAATTGGTGGAGACTCAGTTGCGATTTAATTTATTTTCAATACTTCCCCAAATAGTGGCTGCTCCTTTTTATTTTTATAGATGCCATACCCCCAAGACAGAAAAGCTTCCCTAAAATAGACTTATTCCCTTTGGAAAAAAATAGGTTTTCCATCCATCCATTCATCTTTTTTAACTTGAGACAGCCGACATGAGATACTCAGTGACAAAATAGATGTTAGTAACTTGACTAAAGTCATTGTAGTTGCTGTTTAACAAGCATTTGCGTCCATGTTTATGTTCCAGTCTGCTAGGAGACTTATTAATTTATCAATTCCTGTTCTATAGTTTTTTTTTTAGATTTGTTGGCTGCCATGGAAGACCCAGAGCATCTAATCCAATATGACTGGGAGGGTTTCACTCCCAGTCATATTGGATTGGACATCTAGCGTCGTCAATGGCAGAGGAATATGATCATTTATGCATATCACTGCCAGGCATCCCAATTCAAAGGGATTTGATGTCTAACACTGACAATGGCAATGAAAGGGTTAAATAAAAGATAAGTTATATATTTCTGTGTTTTTTTTTTTTTATATTATATTATCTGCTTGTGTTGCGCCTCCATTTGTGTTGAAACAACTGTTGCGTGATGTTGTAATGGAGGCTATTCTTTACCCCATCTATGGTGTTTTTGTTTGTTCAATTTAGTTAAATTCCCTGCTCACAAGTTAAAGACAAAATGTCAAAGGACAGCTCATACCTTGATAATCCTCTTAATCGCATCAATCATTTGAAGGCACCACCGGGTATTATTATTCTTTGACATTCCCCAAATCTGTTCCTAACCACCTGCAGTTTAGCCACTATTTGCGGAACTCCAGTACTTTCCAAGGTAGCATCACATTGCTCTTTTCATCATTTTCCATCGCTCGTCTCGCCCATGCGCAGTCGATTGATACTGTCTGCAATGTCAGTCTCACCATAAACTTGTCCACATCCCTGTTGATTGGGTTTCCTTAATAGACACATTCTAGGACGCCCGCCGGATAGTTTATCATGCAAAGAGGTCATGTGACAGAGCACTCTGTCATCTGCTCTCGGTCAAAATTGACTCAGTGGTATTTCAGACACTTCAATGTATTCAAGGAGTGACCTCAGTCATGTCCATTGACGCCAGCTTCTTTCTACCTCGCAGCGCCTGCATGTCCAAAGAACATAACTTTGCTCACTGGTTTATTTTCACAGGTTTATCTGCAGCGTGTGCAAATGTGTGATTTTTTTTCCTTATGTCATCTTTCATATCAACCCTCACTTGGGTTAAAACATGCTCAAATCTGTACCGCAATCAGAGGAAGCAAAGCTGAATAATTTAATAGTGTGCCTGCATATTGATATCAATAACCGAACACTCTGTCTCTTGGTGTTTTTTAGTATTAATATCTTAAAGTACTAGAGAAGTTTTGGTGGTACACACTTACATTCTTCAAAATATTGGTAAACAACAACAACAACAACACATAACTTGGATTGGGTATATTCATTTTTTCGGACTATAGAATCACTTGAGTATCGTACAAAATGCCACTAGATGGTCTTAATATCTTAAAGTACTACAGAGGTTTTGGTGGTACATTCTTCAGAATATTGGTAAAAAACATAACATGGATGGGGTATACATTAAATGTTAAAATGACAGTCTGATGCATCCATAAGATTCATTTTTCGGACTATAGAATCACTTGAGTATGTATTACAAAATGCCACTAGATAATCTTAATACCTTAAAGTACTAGAGAGGTTTTGGTGGTACACGCTTACATTCTTCAGAATATTGGTTAAAAACAACAACAACACATAACATGGATGGGGTATACATTAAACGTTAAAATGACAGTTTGATGCATCCACAAGAATCATTTTTTCGGACTATAGAATCACTTGAGTATAGTACAAAATGCCACTAGATAGTCTTTATAGCTTAAAGTACTAGAGAGGTTTATGTGGTATACGCTTACATTCTTCAGAATATTGGTTAAAAAAAAAAAACAACACTTAACATGGATGGGGGTATGCATTAAACGTTAAAATGACAGTCTGATGTAAACATAAGATTCATTTTTTTGGACTGTAGAATCACTTGAGTATAGTACAAAATGCCACTAAATATGTTCCTATTTCTATTCTATTGTATTCTATTCTATTCTATTTTATTCTATTCCTAGTTCTATTAGAATGTTAAGATCGGAGTCATAGAAAGCATCTCCTAACTTGTCAAGTGATAACATTCATAGTACGGCCCCCTTTACGCTGTGGTTGTGCTGAACAGCTTCCACCTACCCAAGAGGTTCACCGACTGCAATGTGGAGGAATACCACAACTTCCTAAGAAGTGGTGGCGGAACCTGCCTCTTCAACAAGCCTCAAAAAGTATGTCTAATCCTCAGTACAGTTCTTCTTTCCCTCCTTAGATTCCCAATATCAACGAATGAATGTTAGTCATCCTTTTAGAAGTAAGCCAAAATCTCATATGGAAGTGGCATTTTACAAATTCCGTTTATCCTTCAGCTGCTGGACCCTCCTCAATGCGGTAACGGCTTCGTGGAGACAGGGGAGGAGTGCGACTGTGGCAGCCCCTTGGTGAGCTGCTGTTGATGAGACACTAAAGAGTTTATGTGATGGTCTAATTATATCAGATGAGACAGTTTTTCCACAGCGTTATCTGATGATGACATTTTCAAAATATGGCATCGTATGCACGCATTTGGAGGAGCCGGTATTCAAAAAAAGCTGCTCTCTTTGACAGGAGTGCACACGGGAGGGAGAAAACTGCTGTAAAAAGTGCACTCTGACTCAAGGCTCCAAATGTAGCGATGGGCTCTGCTGCGACAACTGCCAGGTGGGAAACAAGTCACTCCAAACCCTATATTTTGAATGTGCCGATTTGACATCATAATGTCATCCCAACGCTTCCCGAAGATGGAATTCACAGGGGTGGTGTGTCGGGATGCGGTGAATGACTGCGACATACCTGAAAACTGCACAGGAAACTCCAGCCAGGTAAGCGCAAGCTTTTTCTCTCTGCCAATCTTGTGACGGGAAAGTTGTGTCAGTATATTTTGCTTTGACAGTGTCCACCAAATGTGCACAAGATGGATGGTTACACGTGCGAGAAAGATCAGGTGAGACGTCTTCTCGTGCAATTTGAAATTTGATCACATTAGTTGTCATGCTCATGAATTGTAAACCCCCCTTTTTAGGGGCGCTGCTTCAATGGGAGATGCAAAACCAAAGACAAACAGTGCAAGTACATTTGGGGCGAGAGTAAGTTGAATATTTCTGTTTAAGCCAGTACAGTCCGTGTGTTCTCATCTGTGACTTTGTCTAACATAGGGGAGAACCAGGTTGGTTCTCATATGGGTTGGTTGTCACACTTGCCATAACTTGACCACCAGAGGGCTGTTCTGATCTAACTATTGGAACAATCAGAAATACAGTGATTAAAAAAGTCTACTACATATGATACGTTTCACTAGTTGCTTGCTAGCTGTTGGTATCGCTTTTATCCAAAAACACAAGTCGCAGGTGGTTGTCACCTTTCGGAGGTTGATGGGTTTGAACTCTTATTTTTACTCAAGGACCCGAAAAAAAATGACGTGTTCTGTTTAACAGCGTGTGGTGACGTTCTAATGCTTAGGTGTCAGACTCGGGTTGGTTCGCGGGGCGCTTTAACGTCAACTTGATTTCACGTGGGCCGGACCATTTTAGATATAATATATAGATTTTTTTTAAAATTGATTAAAAGAACTGGATTAAAAGCCCTGAATATTCAGTTTTTTTAAAGATCTAAAACAATGTTTATTTTAGCTTTTTTAAATATATTTTTAGATTTTACAAAATGATTTTGAACTAAAAACCCAGAAAAAATTGATTATAAAATTACAATTATTGATTTAAAAGGGGGAAAATCAGGAAATTTAATATACATCTATACTCTTCATTTTAATTTGATCCTAAAACAGAAAGTCGCCACTCATGATTTACTTTCCCGGGCCACACAAAATGATGCGGCGGGCCAGATTTGGCCCCTGGGCCGCCACTTTGACACCTGTTCTAATGTAATCAACGTAACGAGTAAAAATTGTGACAAGCAACCTACCTTACCGTTCAGAAGCGACGGCGGCTGACAAGTACTGCTATGAGAAACTCAACATTGAGGGCACTGAGAAGGGCAACTGTGGGAAGGACAAAGACACGTGGATCCAGTGTAACAAGCAGTAAGTTTCCGCTTTTGGAATACACGTGAGACTCCGACCCACGCATCTCTACTGACACTTTGTGTTTTTTCAGAGACGTTCATTGCGGATACCTACTGTGCTCCAATATCTCCCCTACCCCGCGACTGGGAGACCTGCCGACGGGCCTGACCTCCTTCTCCGTGGCGAGACACAGCGCCTCGTTGGACTGCAGGTATGCAGTCCTTGCTCACAAAACACCAGATCGCCAAAATGTGTCCAACTGTCAACATGACTGAGTTGGTGTCTGTTAGTGGTGGTCACGTGCTGATTGACGGCGACACCGATCTGGGCTACGTGGAGGACGGCACGGCCTGCGGGACTGACCGCATCTGTTTCAACCGCAAATGTATTCCCGTCCAGCAGTTCAACTTCAGCACTTGCCCTGGAACCACCGACAAAGTCATCTGCTCGGGACACGGGGTACAGCTCATTCACACAAAAATCCATGATCAATACTAATGATCACGTTTCAGCGCCGTGAACAGAGACAATAAAAGCTTGTTGAATTTTCATATTACTATATTTTAATCAATTCAAAGACTACCGTATATTCCGGACTATAAGTCACGTTTTTTTTTTCAAAGTATGGCTGGGCCAGAGACTAATACTCAAGTGCGACTTATTAGTATATGTTTTTTTCTCTCTCCACCAACATTATGATTTTTATTATTTCATTATTTATATATTATTAATATTATTATTATTTCATTATTTATATTATTATTATTATTATTATTTCATTATATATTATTAATATTATTACTATTTCATTATTTATATATTTTTAATATTATTATTATTTCATTATTTATATGTTTTTATTATTATTTTATTATTTATATATTATTATTATGATTATTATTCATTCAATTTCTGTACCGCTTATCGTCTCAAGGGTTGTGGGGGTGCTGGAGCCTATCCCAGCTGACTTTGGGCGGGGGACACCCTGAATTTGTGGCCAGCCAATTGCAGGGCACGAGGAGACAGACAACATTCACCCTCACACTCATAGTCATATGCACCCATCAAAAGAGCCACATATGGCTCACGAGCCATGGGTTCCGTACCCCTGATCTACAAATGAACCCAGAGAATTTTTGGGGGGTGAATTATAGAGTGATTTGACAGATTTTTGTGAATTCCAGCGTGGTTTCATGTGGGTGCAGGTGTGCAGTAGTGAGCTGAAGTGCGTGTGTTACTTGGGCTGGGCCGGAGACGACTGTAACTCCACTTCACCTCTCAGCTATCTGATTGTGGGACCCACTGCATCTGTTTCAGGTAGGACTGAACACTTTATGTTGTAATGGAGTCTCTACTCTCTTCCTATTAGCCACATTTTATTTCTTTCATCCAACAAAACACCTCACTCCTAATATGTTGCTGTGTTATTTGCTTGTGTTAATAGTTCATCACCATTCATACTTTCTTTTTTGTTGTTGTTTTTTTTCTTTTACACACACTTTGTTGGCAGGTTGATGTCTTTGATGGAGTGATGAGGTTAGAGTTGAGTTCCTTTTTTTTCTTCTTGTAAATGACTTTTCTTTTCCTGATTCTTCCCCTTTTTACCATCCCGGCTCCAGCTTGAGTGAATGAATGTTCAATTGTCCATGTTAACCCCGAATGGAAATCACGTCGATTCCTATAGAAAGAGCTAAAACATAGCAGGGGGTAGAACCCACGTTTTCCTCTCTTTCTCCGCTGACACTCTCCTTGCCAAGTGTTATATGGTTTTGAGTCCCCTCTTAATGGTTTAAAGCAGTAAAGACAATGAACAAAAGTGTTTATTTCCTGTCCGTCAGGCATTACCAGTACCAACATCGTCATCAGCGCTATCGTCGGCTCCATCCTCTTCCTCGCCCTCATTCTGGCTGTGACGGCCTGGTGCTACAAGTGAGTAACTTTTCAACCCAAGACTGCACACTAAAATAAAAAAAAGCTTTAATAATAGAATCATGAGTAGTTTTTTTAAAAACAGAGAGGTGATTTAACATTTTTTTGTTTTACATGTTAGAACAATATACGACTTTGTGTATGAACGTAATGAATATGATGAACTAAATTGGGCAGCATTCTTCATTATCGATCTTCCTTTTAACAGGAGCTACAAGCGGAGACGTTACGTGGAGTCCGAGGTTCACCGAAGATTCTGCCGGTTTGTTCACTCAACGGTTGACAATTCTGATATTCATGACAGTGCTATACATACAGCTCTTTGTAATTTGATTATATATATATATATATATATATATATATATATATATATATATATATATATATATATATATATATATATATATATATATATATATATATATATATATATATACAAGATCCAATTGGAGGACATTGGGAAAAAATCACATTTCTCATTTTCTGCAACACATTGGTCATAGTAATAATAATAATAACAAAGACTTGATAGGCTCAGCTAACAGATCAATGGCAATTTTTATGACAGGATTTATTAGGGGTTGACAAACAATCTCAATGACAAGGCTGCAAAGGCAAACTAATGTTATTTTCCTTAGGAATATCAAATCATTGTTTAGCTAGTGGCTACTTCTGATCAAGAAGATAAAAACTGAAAGAAAAATGTAAACCAGAAAATTTTTAAAAAGCATAATTGACTTATTCTGATCGTTGCATAATGTAGAGTGAGGCTTTCACTCAAGGTATTTAAAAAATATATAGAAGTGAGGACATATAATTATTTTAGCCATTTTTTTGAGCAACTATCTGATAATCTAAAATCCTGATCCTATTTGATTTGTGTGATTCACAATTTTCTTCTACCTAGAAAATGTCATGGTAACATAAATAATAAATATTATTTCTAATGTTCCATATAGGGACAGCAATGAAAAAAAACTGTCCATTTCATTTTAACTGTCTTATTTGAGAGTAAATTTAGCCCTCAGGAGGATTGGGTCAAACAAAAAAACTGTGTTTTGCTGGGTACTTTTATTAGTTGACAATGGAATACAGTAATCCCTCAAATATCGCGGATAATATAAACCAGACATGGCCTTGTATGCACAGACAAATGCCGCCAGGCGACTACGTGACCAAGCCAAGCGACGCCGACTCCTTCTACAGCGACATGCCACCCGGCGTGAGCACCAACTCGGGCTGCAGCTCCAAGAAGAGGTCAGCGTGTCTGTCGCACCTTCAGATTTGTGCCCTGTCCTTCACTCCTTCCATCCCATCCATTACGCAGAACATCTCACTTTTTGGCTTCAGGTGTGCCATCTCGCCATCCGTCATTCATTCATTCACTATTTTGTCTCAGTATGTGCGTAAACGCTAACATTGGCGCCTTCCGTGGGATGCAGGTCAGTCTCTCTCTATGTGTCTTATGCTTACTAAATGTCCGACCCTTTTTGACTACAGTCTAGGCAGCATACGATGTTCTTGAAATAGATAGACAGTCAATGTCTTGTGGATTTTTTTCTCTCCAATGACATGTATGTGCTTGTATAGATCTAACGGTTTGTCCCACTCTTGGAGCGAGAGAATCCCAGATGCCAAACACATTTCGGACATCTGCGAGAACGGGCGACCACGGAGCAACTCTTGGCAAGGTGTACCCCCCTAACCCCGTCCCCAGAAGTTCCCCTCTACGTAGACTTTCTGAATGTTGCCTTTGTCTCTCGCCAGGAAACATGAGCGGTCATCGGAAGAAAGTGAAAGGGAAGAAGTTTCGCGCTCGCTCCAACTCCACTGAGTAAGTTCGAAATGACCTGCCGTGGTGAGCTCAATATAGATATAGTGCGACTATTATTGTACAGTGGTACCTCGAGGTACGAGCTTAATTCGTTCCGGGACTGAGCTCGTATGTCGATTTGCTCGTAACTCAAATGAACGTTTCCCATAGAAATGAACTAAAAACAAATGGATTCGTTCCAACCCTCTGAAAAAACACCCAAAACAGGATATTGGATTGGAAAAACATTTTGTACGGCAACGCGCTCGTAACATAATATAAACAAATTTAAATGAATTTGGATTACGATACAGACACACTCAAAAATAAGTTTAATCTAACCTTACACTAAACTTAATTCTAATTTTGTTTTAAATTTTGATACCTTTCTTCTCCCGGGTTGGCTCTATTTGCCCCGCCTCCACCCTGACTTTCAGATGCAACCTTTCGAGGGTTGTTTGCTTTTGTCTTCCCTTCAAAATATTCCCAAAATGATGCACACAAATGTCCTCAAAATAGGATAACGCACGACCACTTGCCAACTAGAAGTAGTATATACAATCCGCCATTCGCACTGACTAATGGGAAAAAAACACTGAAAAAATGCAACGCTCCGCCCAGTGCTCGTAGAGACATTACCCGGGGAGTTGCGACCAGAAAGACAGTGCCCATGATGTTATTATGAGCAGCCTCTTGCATCCGCGGTCTGCTTGTATATCAAAATGTGTCTCGAATCTCAAAATTTATATTTGCCTAAAATTCTACTCATATCTCAAATTGCTCGTATGTCGAGGCATTACTGTATACAAATGTAAATACTGTACTCACAGTGAAAATAGTTCCTCTCCGCTTGATGTGAATTAAAAAAAACAGGTTAATGGGAGTTTTAGTCTAAGTCCTTGAATGGGAGCGATATCCGCGATATTCGAGGGATTACTGTATAAGCAGTTTGGAGAGGTTCAACCCGGGACGAGCAATGTTTATCTAATAAAGTGGCCGGTGAGTGCATATTAGGCTTTTAATTTTTCATTCGGAGGGCTGAAAAAATGATGTGCTTTCGATACTTGCACAATCCAATAAATGCCACGAGGCTCACTTTTGAACGATGTTAACCGCTCAAAATGATCGTGACTTTTCTTTCACTGGTCAGCCAAGGAACAGTGCAAAAAGTACAAAAACGGGGGCGAAAAACAAAACAAATCTTCAAGCATATCGTCTCTGGATTTGCGGTTTACCGTCTGCTTGCAAAAGCAACGTGAAGACCACCCATGGTAGTGGGCAGCTGCCTTTCTTGTAGAGCAGATTTGGAATGTGCCTTTTGCAATGTTTTTGTTCCACGGATGTCATCCGCTGTCCAGTCGCATCGTGCTGTCTGTTCCGGATGTCTCTGCGCTTCTAAAATGTCTTTCTTCCTCTTCCATCACTTGATCCTATTCTATCCTTTCATTCCTTGTTTGTGTCTATCATCCCTTCCCCCTCTCACAGGTATTTAACCCCTCACGACAAAACTGACTATTATGATGTAACTAAATGGGTAGAAGATGTGAACGAAAACACGCAAGGACCTTATCTTAGGTATCATCTCAGACTGTCCTGCTTGTCTTGAATCCCTCGTCTTCTTAGTTACCTACATTCTTTGCTTTTGATTTGTGGCAAAAATGATGGAATAATGTAATCGACAAAAACAGAAACAAACAAAAATACTCTCAGTACGGGATTTTTCATGTTGTTTTTGTCTGGCTCCTGTTATTTTTCCTGTTCATCCACAATGTTTGTGTCCCAAAAAGAATGTTGCTGTCTGTTTTCTATTAAGCCTCCGACATGATCTCTTACTTCTGCATGTTAATCATTGTGTCGTCAAATGTGTGTTTGTGTGTCTCAGCCAATTGTGTGACCACTCTGCCCCCCCATTTGACCGCAGGTTGCCACTCTGAACACTTTGCCCGTTATCATGTTGTTACCATAACAACAGAGGAGAGATGGTGGAGGGAGGGGGGGCTCAGGGGGGTTTCCATCTACTTATTGCCTGTTTCCGTGGTTATATTCAATATAATTATTCATCTGGTGATGTCTGAGCTAATTAGAAAACATCATGTGATTTCCCCCAAGGCTATAGACACACACTCTTTAAATTTTCTGTTTGAACCGCTCGATTTATCTTTCTTCATTCTCCGTGTGGGACGTGTTGAAGTGCATTCCATTTCCAGGAGCCAATGAATGTTGTTTCTATGATGGATACGTACATACTACAGGACTAAAATACTTGCATTTGATTGGCTGAAAATGTACTGTTTGACAATGGCTATTTTGTCTACTTTTACAAAATATTGGCTATTACTTGCTTCATTCTGTTCGGTATGGACTTGATCGCAATCTTGCCTGCTCTCTAACAGAGATTATTTTAAATATTCCGTTAATTCACTTTTTTTTTCAATTTAAAAAAGGGAAGCCCGGTGGACAAGGAGTTAGCGCGTCGGCCTCACAGTTTTGGGGTTCTCTTTTGTCTCCTGCGATTGGCTGGCTATCAATTCAGTGTGTCCCATGCCTCGTGCCCATCGTTTGCTGGGATAAGCTCCAGCACCCTCCACGGGTTAAGCGGTTTGGAAAGTATCTCTCTCATCTCATCTCATTTTGTGAACTGCTTCATCCCCATTAGGGGTGCTGGAGCCTATCCCAGCTGACCCTGGGCCAGAGAAGGGGGACTCCTTGAATTGGTGGCCAGCCAATCGCAGGGCACAAGGAGATGGATAACCATGCACACTCACACCCATACCTAGGGGCAATGTAGAGTGTCCAATCAGCCTACCATGTATGTTTTTGGAATGTGGGAGAAAACCGGAGTACCCGGAGGAAACCCACGAAGGCCTGGGGAGAACATGCAAATTCCACACAGGTGGACCGACCTGGATTTGAACCCAGGACCTCAAAGCTGTGCAGCACACACAATTTTTTTTTAGACTAACACCCAATGATAGATCTGTTGACAAGTATATAACTGAGATACTTTGTTCAAATAGAATAATGGAAAAATAGATAATTGCTTAATCCTGTATACATAATAATGTTCCATGACCTCTTGGGAGAATTTCAATTTAGATTTTCTTGCCCCTCCCCTCTCTCCTCCACATTGTCGGGCTCAGGTTCATGGCGGCTCCTTGGTTTATTAGCGTGTCTTTCGTCTGAGGCTTCTCTTGCTGTTTACCCAGCATTGCTCTGTTCTCAAGTTCATTGGAACCAAACCAAAAAAGCAAGATGTGAGGGAACACGAGCGCAGCTGCACTGCTGGGAACTGCCGTGCTCTCAACTAAGGTTGCCCTTACGAGCTGACGATTATGATTTAGCGAATGCGTGCTTTTGCGCCGAGGCGCAACCTCTGACACGTTTACTCCTAATGCTACGTTATGATTTTTTTTCTCTACATAAATTGTTGTTTTCAACTGGTTTCTCCACAGGACGCTTTCTCCCGCCAAGTCCCCCACTTCTTCGACAGGATCGATTGCATCCAGCAGGAGATACCCTTATCCCATGCCCCCCTTGCCCGATGACCAGAGGAAAGCAAACAGGCAGAGCGCCAGGGTCAGTTCATCTTTCTATTATGGGCATTACAATAAATTGATCTGGATTGCAATCCAAACTTAATCCCATCAAAATGTAAAACAGATGTTGGGACAATAAATAGTTTTCATTCAAATGTTTGATAAACCCGGCGGCCCAGCGGATGAGTGGTTAGTGTCTTGGCATCACAGCTCTGGGGTCCTGGGTTCGAATCCAGGTTGGTCCACCTGTGTGGAGTTTGCATGTTCTCCCTGAGCCTGTGTGGGTTTTCTCCGGGTACTCCAGTTTCCTCCCACATTCCAAAAACATGCATGGTAGGTTCACTCATTCATTTTCTGAACCGCTTTATCCTCACTAGGGTTGCAGGGGGTGCTGGAGTCTATCCTAGCTGACTTCGGGCCAGAGGCGGGGGTCACCATGAATCGGTGGCCAGCCGATCGCAGGGCACAAGGAGATGGACAACCATTCACACTCACACTCATACCTAGGGGCAATTTATACCCAGAGAAAACCCATGCAGGCCCGGGAGAACATGCAAACTCCACACATGTGGACCGACCTGGATTCGAACCCAGGACCTCAGGGCTATGAGGCTGACGCGCTAACCACTCAAGCAGCCGTGCTTCCCTGGTAGGCTGATTGGACACTCTAAATTGCCCCTAGGTATGAGTGTGAGCTTGAATGGTTGTCCGTCTTCTCGTGCCCTGCGATTGGCTGGCCACCGATTCAGGGTGTCCCCCGCCTCTGGTCCAAAGTCAGCTGGGATGTGCTCCAGCACCCCCCGCGACCCTATTGAGGATAAAACGATTGAGAAAATGAATGTTTGATAAACCTTGTCGAAATCATCAACACTGTTTTGTATATTTATTGCTCCAAGTCAGGGTTTGGCAAACAATTTCCCAAAGGTTTTTTTAATTTGCGGCTAAAGAGGAAACGTCATTGAATAGGAAATGGGCGCTGACCATGTCATTTTTTTGTGTCTTTTTTCGCAGCTGTGGGAGACATCAATATAAGAGCTCGAAAAATACCACTGGGATGAAAACAGTCCTGCGCACAACAGTGAAGCAAAATTCATCCGTATGCCGAGCGAGATAAGCGACAAACATCTCGTCATTCAAGGCGAAGCACGGGCGGCGCACAATGGAAGCTCAGAACTACCCATCCCCCTCAACAAAACACACACACACACACACACACACACACACACACACACACACACACACACACACACACTACACAACAAACAAACCAACCAACCTTGAGCCCTTCTTTTCCAACCACATGTCCATACTGCATTGGATCAAGCGGACCATTTGTGGGTACCAAGACTGAATGCATGAAGCAGCTCCTAAGGACCCTTTGGACACGACGCATGCAAGGGGCACCGTTTCATAACCTCTCTTGTTCCATTATAACTAACCACACCACATTTTCCACTCCTAAAAGTGGAAAATGAACACACCCTTTCCCACTTTTTTGCTGTATTTTGTGTACATATGAAAATCAAATTGCACTTTTTTTTATTTGCCGAGTTCGTTCACAACAGAATGTAGAAAGACGTTCGGTCTATCAGGAGGGGAAATATTTCGATCAGATGTTCTCAAACCTTTGGAGTCCTCCTCATAAAGCTGATGGAGAATTATGGGAATTAAGTCCAATCAAAGTAAAATATCATCAACTATTTTTGCAAACCTCCGAGGACTCGAGTTTGAGAACCAATGATTGAAGCCCGCTTAAAAGCCTTCTGTCCCTTGTCGCCATGCTTTTAGTGTACTCGTGTACTCATTTAGGATATCCACTCCTTGCCCAATTAGAGCAAATAAACAATTGGTCTGAGTACTCGCACATCAATTTCCAACACGACAACTTGTTTATATGTTCCATAACAAAAAAAATCAGTGGTGCTAGTAAAAAATGAGTTGCTTCAATTTCGTTCAAAAATTGATCAAACATGGACAAGCCAGCCAACAACTGCATGTAAATACATTTGTCACTTGTTTTTACTGAGACTGTAAGAGAGTTGAGATGTCATCAAATGTTTGTATCCGTGGTGGACCGCCAGGGCCTGCAAGGCCTTCTCTGCTTGGCCATGAATACTTAGTAAATAATTCCAAATTGTCTGTCAGATTCCTTTCATTGCTTTTCCCCTGGTTGCACTGCTTCCAGATGTGTCTTTTCATATTTAAGCATTTAACCAATCACATTTCAGCCATTATTTGTTGCCAGGGTCAGAAATCTACTTGGAGTCCTTCATAATCAATTCTGCAGGCCCTGCAGCATAAAACACGTTATCGTGAAAACAATATATTTTTTCGTGTATACCTTTAATAGGCGTGTCCTAGGTCAGAGTTCAGATGACCGCCATTTTTCAAAATGGCGAATGAGCCGGCAGTCAGCACGGCAGTCGACTGAAGAGCCGCTCAGACGTGACGATTTACCGAAGAAAGAGCTGATAAAGCTCTTACGGGACAATGCAGCGCATTCGGTACGTTGTCATTTGGGGGTTTTACGAGTGCTTTTTGATGGGAGCATTCTTCGATCTCGTGCTGTAGCCCCACGTGGATGGAGACCGAAAAATGTTTGCTAACAAATTGGCTACATTGCTTTACCTCTAGCTCTTTATGTTTAACAAGATATCATTCCATGTGTTTCAGTTCCTCAACGAGCACGGATTGCTGGGAAACATCAAGAATGTGGCCAAAACAGCCAAAAAAGGAGCAGCTTGTCGACGCCATAACGAGCTGTTTGTCAGCAAAGTGAGTCCTTTTTTTAAATACTAGTTTCTATTTTCTCTGCCCGTTTAATCATTAAATAACAGCGTTCGGTATTCAAGGCTTTGCTCAGTTAGCTTTTTTTAGTATGATACATTTAAATTTGGAATGAAAACACTAACTGGTTTGGTGTTGATTTTTAATAGCAAGACACCTGTGTGGTTAACTCGCACCCAAACAAGTGCCATCATTGGAGGTGATGGATGAATACAGACGCTCCCCTACTTGCGAACGCAGTTGGTTCCGAGCGATTGTTCATAAGTTGAATTTGTTTGTAAGTTGATTCAGTGCTATATTTTGTATTATAATTTATGTTTAAGGCTGATATAAGTATATTGAAGGTTTATATAAGTGCATTTGTATGTTTAAGGCTTGTATAAGTAACACGCATTGGTTTGTACTGAAAAAAAAAAGACATTTAATAAAATGGAGAGAATATGTACACTACTGTAGAGAGAGAGAGAGAGAGATTTATGTATTAGAAACTGAAACTTTCAGAAGTCACTGTGGTCCAGTGGCAAAGACAATGGGTCAGAACTTCAGGTGGACTCAAGTTCAAATCAGGAATGAGTTCAATTCCACTCTTTGCAATTCTCAAATTGTTTATTGAGGTAATGAAAAGGATAGATATAACTTCCATTCACATCATTTCAGAAGTCACTGTGGTCCAGTGGCAAAGACAATGGGTCAGAACTTCAGGTGGACTCAAGTTCAAATCAGGAATGAGTTCAATTCCTCTCTTTGCAATTCTCAATTTTTTTCCTAAAAAACGACATAGTATAGTAAGGTTTTTTTCCTAAAAAACGACAAAGTGTATATAGTAAGGCTTTTTTTCTTTAAAAAAACGACATAGTATATAGTAAGGCTTTTTAATTTGTAAAAAATGACCATGTATAGTAAGGCTTTTTAATTTGTAAAAAATGACCATGTATAGTAAGGCTTTTTTCTTTAAAAAATGACCATGTATAGTAAGGCTTTTTATATTTTAAAATGACCATGCAAAGTAAGGCTTTTTATATATAAAAAAAAAAACGAACACACTCTTTTACAGCATCAAGACTACAAAAATGGCGACTATATTACGTCATCTTCCAAACATGGTCATTGAGTCGGGAGGACAAATCACCTCCTATGGGCGTGGTTACGCCCATTGGTGATGCAGGTGCTTAAATTATGCACCTTCGCAGCATCTTGCCCTTTGGCGCAGCCATTTCCATGCCGTCGGTCGAACGACTAGCACCCAAACGAGGTAAGCCCTAGACTAGAGCAATTTACTGGCCTATGTGCATTTTTAACACCCTACCGGGAGATTTTCTTAGGAATCAATTGAGCCAAAACGCCAACAAATCTGTTAGTTTATTGCCAGGTCGAACACACCGTCGACATTTGAAGTATGGGCTCCTTGGCATGTCACTAGCTAGCTTAGCATTAGCCTCACGACCTTTGACTTCAAAAGTATTTTGTCCGTATTCTCTCCATTATTGAGTCGTGGGGGAAGACTTCATTTTATCAAACAAAGCCGAGATGTCAACGGTCAGTTTGCCAGGTGAAGGTGTGTTGAATGTAATGATAGTTTTCGCTGTGATTGCTAAACGCCCTTTTCCAATTTGTAATTCTGTTTTAAACAAAAATCATTGATACCAAAATGGTTAAGCCGACTTTCTCCTAGTTTTTAACACCAGTCTGTATATTGAATCGCTTTGTCTGGAAAGGGGAAATTAGCACCGAGCACTCACTAACTTATTTTCATTCTTTATCTTGATCATTTACTTTAAGATTTCTCTTTCCTGTAATAATTGTTTGCACTTCCCAAATAGCTTGGTTCAATCAAGATGCAGCTATTCCCGTGTGTCCAGAACCATGCACACCCTTGAGGGGAGAGGAGACTGGGCCAAGGTAATACTAATGACCAAAAAAAACCACCTAAACACATCTGTTGAATCTCCAGTCTCTGTATATGATAACTTTTGCTCTATTTTTTTGCATGCACCAGGTCCATGGTGATGTCGAGAGCCTGGAGGACCAGGTGATCTTCCCAGGTTGCCCACTTGAAGATGATGCATCGTCTCTGAACTCTGCTCTGAGGTTAATACCGTATTTTCACGCCTATTTGGCGCATCGTTTCTTACGCCGCAGTGTCAGTAACGAGTGCTATTTCTGTATTTTAGACACACAAAGCACGCTCTATTTCGTCAGACGCATATGTATTTCATATGGATTAAGATCGAAATGCGATAGCGCTGGCTACCGGAAGCAGCTTATTTCCGGGTTATATTGTAATGTATCCAAGTCAAAACATTACAATCTCACATTATTTTATTGACTAAAGTTGCAATTTACTAACCCCCTCTTATTTTATAGGTGATGTCCCAATCCCTAAGGTGAGGAGGATTTCTCTTTTTTTTTTTCAATCAGACATTTCAATAAAAGAGATTTGAGTGTCATTTGTCTTTGTTAAAACACTTGGAGAAAAAAGACCCAAGACCCTCAATGGTCTTTTTTTTTTTCGGTGTTTATTCTAAATGTTGCTTTTGTCTACAGGTGGAGAACACCAGCTACACCAATCAATGTGATCCCAAGTGTGCAAATGTATTTCTTTGAATTAAAATGTCATGTTGCTTGCATTCCTTTGCTAGTTCTATGAAGAAAAATACATGAGTATATTCTAAAGGTTTTATTTTCCCACAAAATGGGGTAATTGAGAAGTTCACAGGTCTTCCAGCATTTAAAGATGAGGTGGTGTTTCCATTGATGAATCTCTTCTTGGCACTGGATGGAATTCTGGGGAGGAAAAAAAGAGGGTCAAAGCACAATAGACTAAGTCCAACATTAAAAAAATAGACTGGGGGTCAGTTAGGTCAAAAGGTTTGACCCAAAAACAAATATTACTAAGTTAGGTTTTACCAACATCAGAAGGACCCATCTCTCTTTTCAGATGTGGTGGGAGATATGGAAAACATACTGGATAGGGGCCCTCAAGATGTTGGTGTCAAAGGCTGTGCCACGCTCCAAAGTCACCTTTCTTTAGCGTTGATTTGGTAAACTTGGGTGGACCTTGAAGAGAAGCAAAAGAGAGTATTTTTAGTACACGACATGAAAATAATAAATCAAATAATCTGAAAAACAGGTCTTACGTCATACACGACTTCTTTGGTCTTGTAAATTTGGACAGCTTCCACCATCTCCGTGGCTTTAAACCTCTGCAAAACACCACAGCATGATTATGTCATTGCTTATTTAACCATTTTGATGCACAAATGACTCCCATTCAATCAAAAAAATAAAATACGTCTCACAAAGCTCTTAGACGGAGGAAAAATGGTTGTTTAAACGAGTCAAAAATGACCCCTGCGCTACGGTTGAATGAATGTCTCGCTTAGGTTTTGTCAAAACCACAATTAAAAATCAAAAGGTCCAAGCCCTGAAGTCTTCCTTTAGGAAAGGAAGGGCAAAGGTATTCTAGAAGTGTACTGTTTAGTCCTTACACCTCCACTTGATGGCACTAGTGTGAGTGTGAGTTACCCACACAGGATCTTGCTATTAAAAAAATCAACGCCAACCCAGTTAAAGTGTCTTCATTCAAAATTGGAGTGTATCATGATGCTAAACAAGCTAATTTAGGAAAGCCGTGAACACTGGTCGCTGATATCTAAACATTACTGTGACAACAAAATTTCCCGAATACGGGATGAATCAAGTTATCCAATCCAATAACACGGGTAGAGGAATTAGAAGCTATTAAAAAAAGACTCACTTTGCCGACAAACTGCTCCTTTTTGGCCGTTATGGCCACATTCTTGATGTTTCCCATCAGTCTGTCCTCGTTGAGGGACTGAAACACACAATGGAAGGGTTTCTTTTTAAACATTAAGAGCAATAGGTGATGCAATGTAGCCAACTTGCTAGCAAACATTTGTGTTTGCATCCACGTCGGGGCTACATCACGCCAATGAAGCACGTTCCCGTCAAAAAGCACTCTTGAAATGAGAACTGGGGCTACGAAATCCCCAAAAGACAAAGTACCGAACGCGCTGCATTGTCCTGGAAGAAGTTTGTCGGGTCTTTCTTCGGGAAATGGTCAATTCTGAGCAGCTCAGCAGTCCAACGCGCCCAGCCTCCGGCTCATCCGCCATTTTGAAAAATGGCGGCGGTCTTTTGAACTCTGACGTCAGCCACGCCTCGGCCATGCCTATTACACATAGACACAAAAAAAGAGATCGTTTTCATCATAGAGTGCATTAGGAACTCATTTTACCTTGATCTGGCCCAGTCTGCTCTCCTGTAACTTCAAGGGCATGAGTGAGTGTTCTGGGCATGCAGGAAAAAAAGCTATTTGGCAGTTGCCAAACAATTATTACAGGAAAGAGAAATCTTACAAGAAATTTAATAAACAAGCAAGATTAAATGAATGAAAATAAGTTAGCAAGTGTTCCGTGCTATTTTCCCTTTTCCAGGCAAGTTGTTAAATATACAGACTGACGTCAACTAGGAGAAAGTTGGCTTGACAATTTTTGTTTAAATGATTGTGTGTGAAAACATAACAATTACAAATTGGAAACGGGTGTTTAACACTCGCTGTGAAAACTATCATTACATACCACACACCTAAGTCGTGCCTCTAAATGTCATTTTGGAGTGAGCCTTTACCCAGAAAACTGTTCATTGATGTCTCGGCTTTGTTTGATTAAATTGAAAGTCTTTCTACACGACTCAATAATGGAGAGAAAACGGACAACATGCATTTTAAGTCAAATGGGAAGCGTCGACCTGACGCTAATGCTAGTTAGCTAGTCACATAGGGCACACCGCCGGTGAGGAAAAGGAGCCCAAACTTAAATTATCGACGGTATGTTCAACCTGGCATTAAACTAACACATTTGTTGGCGTTTTTGGCTCAATTGAGTCCTAAAAAATCTCCCAGTAGCGAGATAACAATGCACTTAGGCCAGTAAATTGCTCAACGACTTACGTCGTTGGCGTGGTCGTCGTCCGTCAGCCTCGAATGGCTGTTCATAGGGGCGAGACACTGCGCATGCGCTTGATTTACGCAGATACGTCACCAATAGGCATAACCACGCCCATACTGTCCCGCCATATTGAATGTGGAAAAGATGGTGGCTTGCTTACCGCACTTCACGAGGTGGTCTGGGCTCCCAACTAAACGTCCATGTTTTGAAGATGACGTAGAATAGTCGTGATTTTGTGGTCTGATGCTATAAAACAGCGTGTCAGTCCACTAATTTTACCAAATATTGAGTAACATTTTTACTTAGTATTTTACATCAACTCACCTTTATTCCAGGCCATATGACTCCATTAAAAGTTTAACATTTGAAACACAAAGAATGCTTCATTGTCTTATCTCATTTTCTGAACCGCTTTATCCTCACTAGGGTCGTGGGGGGTGCTGGAGCCTATCCCAGCTGATTTCGGGCCAGAGGCGGGGAGGGGACACCCTGAATTTGTGGCCGGGCAATCGCAGGGCACAAGGAGACAATTTTGAATTGAATGCTTTTATTGTCATTATACAAGTATCATGAGATTTAAAGCTTTCATCACAAATAACTGCAGACAACCATTCACGCCCCCACTCATACCTAGGGGCAATTTAGAGTGTCCAATCAGCCTACCATGCATGTTTATGGAATGTGGGAGGAAACCGAGCACCTGGAGAAAACCCACACATGCCTCGGGAGAACATGCAAACGCCACACATTTGGACCGAGCTGGATTTGAACCCAGGTCCCCCACTGTGAGGCCGACGCGCTAACAGCTCATCCGCAGGGCCATCCAGGTTATTAGTGAAGCATTTTTAAAAAATGTGTTGCAGCTGTAGCTGCAGTAAAGGTATTATATCCATAAAATAATTATTGAAGGTGAGATTGATTCAGATGTAGCACGACTGATTTCTGTTGCAAATTGAGTCCTTTATATCACACACACTTGTGTGAGCGTGTGTTACGGACTGGTCACAAATTGTCTGTACGTGGGGACATTTTATTTATTTATTATTATTTTTTAAATGTATTCATTTATTCATCAAATTTTATTTATTTATTTTTTGTGTATGTACTTATTATTTTTTTGTAGAGGGGGGTGTTAAAAATATATTTATACTTATCAGCAGAGCTCTGAGAAATGCACACTTTGCCTACTTTTACGCTTTTTGCAACTGCATTTCACATGGTCATTCATACTAAATATCGTCCATTGCTTTCAACTCAACCACCATGACAACAATGTACAAACAAAAAGTATTATCTCACTGACACTTCGACAAGCATTACACATTTTTGAAAAACAGGATATTTTTGTCAAACGATTTCATGTCCAAAGAATTAGCCCACAAATACTTATCCTAGCATCGCAAACAAGTGGTCCATGTTTGTGATGTGGCTTATTGCGTGGCCCCCCTTAGAAGCTGCAGTTTTTCCTGTCGCAGGGCTTCCGTGGCCTCTGGGGCTTCTTCGTTCAGCGACTCCCGGATTAAACTTTTCAAGCTGCCCACGCCGAACCCGCTGGCGGCGGAGACGGGCACCACGTGCCTGAACGTCATGTGATTCTTTGGTGTCATTTTATCGGGCAGCGTGTGGCAGAAATCTGCACGGCACGGACAAAGTTTCTCACATCTTGATTTGTTCCTCTGGAGTCAGTCTACTTACCTTGGGGGTTGAGGAGCTGCTCTCTCAGTTCTTCCAGCTTGTGTTCCGCATCTGGCAAGTCCATCTTGTTGACCACTAACACAGCAGGTTTGCTCAAAAGCTCTTCCTTGTACAACTCCAGCTCCTGGAGAGAGAGCATGAATGCCACACAGGTAAGGATATCGATCCAAGAAAAGAAACCACGCCACCCAGAGGTCAATGAGCGGCACCTTGTTGAGCAGCTGCACGGCCTCAAAAGCCGACCTAAACGGCGTTTGACTTGCAAGCTGGAAGCCACAAACGTCCACCTGGGCAATACAAAGAATAAGCATGTTGTGAATGAAAATGTTTCGTCAAATGGATGTTTTTTGTTTTTGACCAGAGAAATCAAATCGAATCATATCATGTTGGATCCATACTACACTGGAACCTCTACTTGCGAATGCTTCTAAATAATACTTAATAAACACTTTTCATATGCAAATGACGTTTCAATATATGAAAACACGATCCAAGTTACGAAATCCCCCAAAAATGTAAATACATTTCCTGTACCACTTATTTTATTTTGAAATTATCCTGCGTGCTGCTCTATACTAAAGAGCGAGACTGTTACTCCTCTGGAGTTTTATGTAATGCTTACTAGTTGTTTTGAATTTCTAATTTGAAATTTTTCCGATGTGTGTTTACGTGCATGTGTTTGTGTGCTAACGTTAACTTTCTCCTGAGGCTGCACTGTACTCCTGCACAAATAAAAAATGGTTTTGCATGCTTGTAATTCGTTTTAATACATTAGTAAATCATTTTCGGTCCTTTTTGAGAGTTTTCCCACATCGTTTATACAGAATTGGGACACTTTAATCACTTTTGAAGGGTTTAGTTAGTAGTTATTGGAAGATTGTGGAAATGACAAGTAAAAATACTGCTATACTCACAAAAAATCTAACAAGTTCAATTCATTTCGTAAGAAGGGATATGACTGTAATTGCTTTTTGAGTATATTGATGTTGCACGAACCACAAAGAGCAGCTGCTTGGTTCTCTCCACATGCTTGAGAAACTTGTGTCCCATCCCTTTGTTCACGTGAGCGCCTTCGATCAAGCCCGGCAGGTCTGCGACAGAGATCTACCGCGGCAAGCACCTTTGTCAGCACAAGACGTGACTAGAAACATGAATGACCAATTAATTTCTCCTACCTGCATGTGGTCCTCATACAATAATTTACCAACGTGGGGCCTCAGCGTGGTGACTGCAAAAACAGTGAAAAACAGTGGCTATTTAGCTCTGGAAATTATAAGGGCCATTAATCACTGGTGTTTAGTCAGCTATTACTGCACAAATACTTACAAGGGTAGCTGGCTATCTCTGGAGTGGCGTTCGATAATACCGTCAGCAGTGAAGACTTGCCTGCGTTCGGGAACCTAATGGAGGGAAAAATTCTTAAAAGCCCTTTGCCAATGAATGAAACATCAATACAGACTGTTCTGTTGTGTCCTCACCCCACCAGGCCCATGTCAGCGATGATTTTCAGGTCCAGTCTGATCTGCCTGGACTGGCCTTTACTGGGCAGGAAGGTGGAAGAAATGACGCCTCCTTTTCCTCCTTTTGCCACCAGCACACGATCGCCCTCCTCGTTCAGGTTACCTACCAGGAGGCGACAACATAATCGCGCGGTGAGGCCAATTAAAACATGTTCCTTGAGCAAGATACTGAACCCCACATTTCTCCTGATGCTGCGTCATCAGTAAGCAAACGAGAATATTGTGTCAAAGCGCTTTAAGTGCTTCAAAGGCGTGTGCGGTCTTTTGGTCGCCCCGACCGCGACAACGGGCGACCAAAACACCGGCGACCAAAAGACCGACGACCAAAAGACCGGCGACAAAACAAGGTAAAACAACACGGTCTACGCATCAATAAAAGGCAACAATGGCCATGAGCAGTTTCACTGAGCCGACATGTGAGTGTATAAGAGTTTGTATGTACATGCGTTGTCCCTTTAAGAAGGTACATCCGTCAGGGTCTTAACAAGTTCTCCAACAAAAAACAATAAAAGTCCGGGAAATTTGGAGCTTTTCTTTAGCCTAATAACTACTAGGGCATTATGTATGACTAAATAGTCATTCACAGTTTGTATTTAGTGAATTTGAGCAACGATTTAAATGGTAATTATCACTTACCTTCCGGGCGACCAAAAGACCGGCGACCAAAAGATCGGCGACCAATCGACCGTATACCCCTCGAAGGTGTAAAAGCGCCATAAAAGTGTAACTCCTTTCAACATTTAAGGTAAAGGGCCACACCATCAACTACGTCCGGACATGCAATGCACCAATATGAACGATTTAAACATACAAGGAGGACGCTTTTTACGAACCGAGTACCCTGCCATGCTCAGTGGTGACTGTGATTCCTACAGGAACCAAAATCTCTCGGTCAGTTCCCTTTGGTCCTTTTAAGGAACGCACACTGTTGACAAAGAAAATGTGTTATTTTCCCACAGAACACACCTGACGTCCTCAATTCAAGTTCCTACCTGCTGTTGCCTCCTACGTCGGCTGCAAAGCGTTTTTGAGGGTATTTTTCCATGATCCCTTTCAAGGTCATTTTTTTGGTGGCCACCACCCAAACGTTTCCACCGTTTCCTCCCTGGCCTCCGAGGCGGGCCAAGCCCATGCCGCCAGCCCCGCCGCGGACATGCAGTCGGAGGTTGTCCACAAAGTTTCCATACTGAGAAGGAAAGATGTTTTTAGTGACATGAATGTTAAATTCAGAAAGGTGCAGTTTGCTGAAACCAGTCTCTTCACTTTTATGCAGTTAAAATTAAACAGTTGGATGTACTGTATCACCTCGGAGGATGAGAAATGCGCACTAGTAGACATTTAAGAATAAGGCCTTTTTTGGAAACATAAAGTCTCAAATCGTAGAGTTAATGTTAGGAACAAAGTGGGAGCTTATTTGTTTAATCAGGGTTACTCACACTGTTTTGCTCCAAGATCTACTTTTCAAGGAGTTAACTGTAATGGTATACCTCACATTAGACCCATAAAAGCCTAACTAAGGAAATCAAAAGATTGGAAGCATCAATATATTATTGTCGTGCGATCTACCAATAGTACCTTGACAATCTGCCGATAGTTCCTTGGCAATCTACTAGTAGATCGCGATATAAGTAATGGGCACCCCTGGTTTAAATGACATTTGGTTGAGTGCGTGTTTAAAAATGGTTGCACTTGTTTCATTTTCACAAAATCCTTACAGACTAATAGATCTTATTCAATTCAAGTGCTTACCTTGTTTTGTTTTGTTTTAAATAAAGCAATTAACAAATCATAGTAAATTAAGGTTTACCCACTTAGTTCGCAATGTTTCAGCGACGTATATAGCACGCAGCCGGTTGCTAGTTATCCAGAGGTTAACAAATGTTTAAGAAAAAAAATGTACTAGTGGTAACTGGACCGCTTAGTAGTATACTTACTTTACGCAGGCAAATTCTACAAAGATGAACCATAATTGAGAAGTATTCATCCACAGGCTACAAACATGCTAGCCAGCGTGTACTCTCGAAGGACGGTAAAAGCGACCAGAGATAGAACACGTGACCTTGTCAGCATGCGAGAAAACAATGAGAAGAAAATAAACCTAGAACTAAAATCTGACACTAATACGTAAATTGTGAAGGAATACGAATCTTTCAAACTGCACAGCCGCACAATTTCAAGGCGGTATATCCAGCAGATTTAACAGATTTGAGTTTTTTTGTTTACATGTTACGTCTATTCCGGTCACGTGACCAACGCACGTCTGAACCAACCAATGGCTGCTGGTAGGTTCACGTACCCCCCAAAAAAGTCGTAAACAACAATATAGTTTTAAATCCTGTACGTTTTACTAATTTAGAACACAACCAGAATATCTAGACAACAGAAAATAGCAAGCGCACGATTTGAATGTTTTGTAAAAAAGATGACATAAAAAAAACATCCAATGACTAATGATTGATTTACCACAATGAAGTAATTAGAGAAGATAATCTCGATTATGTGCATGTTAATACATCTCAATGTTAAAAAACAAAATAACAATATTTGCCAAGAACCATATCCTACGTGTGTGCGACACGCTTCCACGTGGAGTGTACCCAGACGGAGAAATGCGTGACACGCTAACACTATGCGCAAGTGACGACACTTTTCTCCCATTATCTTGCATCACACAACCTTCCACGGGGACCCAAAGAAAGAACAGGTTCGTCCTCAGATGCGCAGCTCGAAGTGCGTGGAACGTGGCGTGCGTGGATCCTCCCACCGGCATCAGGGTCTTTATAAAGCAAAACGCGCCGCCGTTCGTCGCGGTCACGGGGCAAGGCGGGCGAGAGACAGCATCCACAGCGCGGTAAGAGACCCCCGTCCTTGATTGGGACCTTTCAAGGGGCTTGACGTCAAATATGGAATGCTGCTACTGCTGATGATGATGATGATAACATGAGCGAGATGATGTAGGGGGGCGTTTCTGTCAACCAGCTGGTGATGCAGCATCTTTGTCTTGCATGTGCAGAGATGAGGCCTGCAAAATTCTTGAATTTATTTCAAATGTCTACTTTGGCGATGAGGTTTATTGATGTCAGATATATGAATTAAATGAGAACACCATGGCCAAGCAGATATGAGTTATTACTTTAATGCATGGTGTACATTGGAGTACAGTTCATACTTATTAGATGTGGTATAAACAAAAACAAACTGGTCCTGCTTCGTCAGTGATATAGTTTTTTTGTAATGAGCTGTATGTGGAAGCTAATTAGTGGGGGTTGAATTTGAAACTTGTTTTTATGAATGATCAAAGCAAGCAAAACCGTGGGGGAAAAGGTTAAGAATCACTATTCATTGACTATCATTGACTATCTCTATAATGTAAGAAATATTGGCACTTTGTTCAAAATTATTCAACCTCCATTCTAGTAAACTGATGTAGCAAGTTTAACTTTTTTCTCTTTGTCTATAATGAGATCAAATAAGAAATTAACCCGAGACATACATAACTTTTAACAGTTAGGTTTCCGACCTTTGTTTTCACCTTTGATGTCACTTGACCAGCTTTGCAAGACAATTTGTGATGAAAATGCTTAGAATGTTCTTTTTCAAGCATTTTCGCTCGTTTTAATTGCTTGTCTCTGCAAACTGCCCGATTTTCAATGATATGTGACTGACTCAATTGGATTGAAACATTTTTTTAATTAAAATCTTCGCTCAGCCAAATAAACTGGATCCTTTAATTGAAGGTTATTAATAAGAAACTAGGCCAAAGGGACGCCATTCTTTTCTAGCTGAAAGGATGTTCAGTAGGTGGTGTGGAAAATCATGAGTGTGTAATGACAGAAGTGTCTCTGAACAGAAAGCACTGCGTGACGGTTGGGTCTGTCAGCGTGGAGGACCACATTTTTATACCACTGCAGTTATTTTAACGTGGTTAAGGACATTAATGCACCCAGTGAGATTAAAGCCCACTGGGTAGGCGTGATCACAGGGGATTTGCACACAATGGTACCGTCGTCTAACACACCAACACACACAATAGTAATGTTTCGTAACACAGCCGAGCCCATATAAATCTGATTAAAACTGGCTTTTGTTTGGGGAGCGCCGTTGGGTTTAAAGAGATGGAAGTCTGGCCTCAGGCAGTGTTTGATAGGCTGGGACAGGGGAGTGTGAGTACCCTGCCAGGAAGGGAAAGGGTTGGGATTTTATCATGTGGACAGTGTTTCCATTACAGGGGAGTTAGGTCATGAGATGGCAATGCCAACAATATTGCCATGTAAAAATAAAAGATACTCAGCTTGTTCAAATGACCAAGCTAAGACATAAAAAGGTTAACTCAAACAAAGGTCTCCATTTAGTTGACTAGAGATGGATGGACAGTTATGGAAGTGTCTAGAATTTTTCCGTGGTTCTTTACAGTGCCAGCTCTGGCCCAGGCTTCAGCAATGCCTCTTCTGGAAGAGACCACTCTCCCACAAGAGCACCCACCTATTGTTCCCGTCATCATCATAGGTAATCAATGTGCCACATACCTCACATAACAATCCTCTTTATTTGAGTAATACGGAGCAAGTAAAAACAGGACCAGAAAACGTTCTAACGCATATTTGCATTGTTTCAAACAGCAAATAAAAGAATGAGCATTAATCATCTCCCTTCTGTTCAGGAAATGGACCATCGGGTATTTGTCTGTCGTATCTGCTAAGTGGTAACAAGCCCTACTTTGACCCAACAACAGTCCACCCAAACCCAATTCTGTACAGAAAACTGCAGGAGACCAAACACCTTGCCATCACTGAACAGGTAAAATACAGAATGCTTGGAATCACAATGCCCCAATATCAAATATTTCTGATTGGCTTGCAGGTTTAAACCTTTCTTTGCCGAGTTTATATATACAACCTCTGCTTGTGGGAATTTTCGCAACATCCACCCATCATCCTTTGTCGCATTCGTAATTGCTCTACAGTGTAAACTTCCTCTCACAGGAAGGATCAAGTCAAAGCATAAACAGAATCGAAATAAATGAATGCTACGCCTTGGTCTTATTTCATCCATTTCGGCTACTTCTTGTTTGCAGGATCTTGAATATTTGAGTGAAGGTCTTGAGGGGCGATCAAGTAACCCAGTCGCTGTGTTATTCGATGCATTATTACACCCAAATGCTGACTTTGGCTATGAGTACCCTCCCGTGCTTCAGTGGAGGAAGGAAAAGCAGCAACTTATCCCTCATCTAGTTTTAGGGAGAGCAACGCCTGGAGGAGCCTGGCATGTAAGTTCCAATGTACTTTTGCTGCCTGGAAACTCGGATTTTGGATTTTGCTTGGAAGGTTTTAACATGCCACCCCCATTTTTCCTCAGGCAATGGAAGGCTCCATGCTGACAATAAGTCTGGGGATATGGATGGAGCTTCCTGGCGTCAACTACCGAGACATGCTCGGCGGAAAACGGAGGTACCCAAACAAGTGGAAAATCCTTCACTTTGCTCTTTACTAGCCTGACACAATGGTCCTCTTTTTGTTCAAGGGATATCACCAGTGACCGGGCCACTCCTGAAGAGATCTCATCATACTACCGCAACTATGTGAAGCTTAAAGGTCTTCAAAAGAGTTTTGTTGACAACACCTACGTGACCTCTGTCCAAAGACTCTGCCGAGGCCACAAGATAGAGAATATTGAGAGAGTGGACGCTCGTATCAGAGACGAAATGGCCGATGATGGTCGAAACGAGAGCTACGGGGGAAATGGAGAGGAATGTGTCGGCGATGAAGGACTCGGGTCTCTCTGGGAGGTGAGGGGATACCAACAAGTGCAGAACAACACTCACGTCCCCTTCTCGCTGTTTGCGGAGAATGTGGTTCTCGCTACTGGAGCATCTGACTCACCAGTAAGATTAACCGTGGAGGGGGAGGACCTACCCTTCGTCTTCCATAGTGTTTCAGACCTGGGCTTAGCTATTAGCCTGCAGAAGTTGGATAAAAACTCAGATCCAATATTAGTCGTCGGGGCCGGCTTGAGTGCCGCTGATGCGGTTCTGTGTGCCTGCAGCCGCAACATCCGGGTACTGCATGTCTTTCGAAAGCGCGTCGACGACGCTGACCTCATCTTCAAACAGTTGCCAAAGACCTTGTACCCAGAATACCACAATGTCTACAACATGATGTGCTCTCAGACCTACGCTAACGTGGTTTCCTCCTGTTCTTCAAGCGGGGCTCAGTCAATGAGCATCGCTTCTTCGGTTTGTGCCAAGATGTGCTCCAAACCGCAGTTGGCCGCAGTTAACATGGCTGGTAATGCTAGCGTAGGTCTTTTTCCTGACTACACAAGCTTCCCAGAACATTGCGTGGGGTCCTTACAGTCAGATAGGAGGTGCTTGCTACAGGGTAACAATTCCCTGAAGGCATTTAAGATCTCCATGGCCTTGGTGCTGATTGGAACAAATCCCAATTTGTTCTTCTTGAAAGACCAGGGTCAGTACCTGGGTCAAGATCCCACAAAACCCATATCCTGCAAGAATCCCATTGACATCCACCCATACACTTTTGAGTGTACCAATGAACCTGGATTGTTTGCCATGGGGCCACTGGTAGGAGACAACTTTGTTCGCTTTTTAAAGGGCGGAGCATTAGGCATCGCCTCCTGCCTTTTGAAGAGACTGAAGAAGAAAGGGAAGCTCATTAACAATGTAGGGAATAACTTCATTTGAAATGTTTGGTGTAAAAGAGGAAGACATTGTTAAAAATCAACATTGTATTTTTTCATTCATGCAAGCCAAAAAGGCTGTGCAGTGGAGCACTGATATTCAGGAACAGCAAAAACCCACCAATAATGGACGTCTGTTATAATGAAACACACAAATCATTATTAGATAATCATGTGAGTTTGCAGGTAATGGAAATATTCAGTGTTCCACGGTGCATGTTTTTACTTTCCAGGAGTCTAAGCTAACGTGGCAGCATTTTCAAAATGTCAATTCTTTATGGAACAACCTCAAAATTCATGGGTTTTTTTTCTCCCCTTGATGCGTAAGTTTTTGAATCCATCAAGAAATTAGGAGAGGCTATACTCTCAAAAAGTAAAATACTGAGAGACAAATACATTCAGGCCAAACTGTAATGCCAATCACTTCTCTGTACGTGTAAATCCACAAGAAACTAACATTGCAATCTTCCTGATGACTGAGCCAAACTTTTTTTATTTATTCATTTGCTTAACATGAACATTTGGATTCATATTTCAATCTTTTCTAGAGTAGGTGAGCAAATGTGAGGCTTTCTATGCAAACTAATTACTACTGAATGTACATTTAAGTGTCATGTTTTTAGTAGCTTCTAACTACTCTGAGTAGTCATTTAATATTTCAGTGACCTGCCACTGGCAGTGTGTTTTAAATTTGTGTACTCTCATATTTTGGTCAAACCCTAAGGAAAATATTTATAAAGACAATATTTATTGGTCCATTTTTTATGAACCGAAAAACATTTCCAACGTCAGCAGGCCACCAAATTTGCATATTGCATGTGTTACGGACAAAGGAACTCTATTCTATGAAGTATAATACTAGTAATGTTTTTATACTGTCATTATTAGAGGGAATTTGAAATGGGGAAAAAAATCAAGAAAAGTTCATAATCAGCAATAAAAACAACAAAAAAGCCATATTTGATTTTCCAATTTTTTTGCACTGTTCAAGTTGGTATTATATACTGTACCTTATGATACCATGTTGCTTATAGGCAATGCACTTTCTAATAAAAATGTTTTATTTCTAACTTTCTATACAAAATTAATCCAATTTATTCTTCAATCCAACCACCAGTCCACGAGCCACATGGTGCCGGTCCGTCAGATAAATAAATAACAGTTTGCCCTCGTACTTGAAATGAGAAGTTGTTATAATATTAATTAATAATTGCTATTATACTAAGTATACTATATTATACTTTTTTTTTGGTAGTCATTTTAAAATTAAAAAAAATATCACAATGTTCAGTTTTGACAGATAAAGAATTGGCTTATCAAATTGTGCAATTGTCAAATAATACTTTGACCGTTGATTGTAAATATTAAATTAGTAATCGATGTGTTTTGGCTGGATGACTGCTTGCCTGTACAGTTTTGTGTATGTAAGTGCCTAACAGTCTGCTTGTACAGTGGACTCAATTTTCTAGCTTGACGACGGGGAGAAAAACAACCATCAACTAATCTATATAAAGAAGTGTGTGTGTGTGTGTGTGTGTGTGTGTGCAGAATTCTGGTGCCTGTAACAGTTGTACAATTTTGACTCTGCTGGTTTGAGTCAAGTTGTGCATACCATTTTCCCTACATTTTAAGATAAAATATTAATTACTGTAAAATAAGGAGACAAAATCTCATTCATTTCTCCATTAATAAGCCCTTTTTTTGGTGTAGAACATTGACCAAAAATCACATCTACTTGCGTGAACTAAAACAGGGAAATAATTTTCTCCTAAGTGCACAAAATAGGAAAAGATGCTTCTTGGCATGTTAACTTTTAATGATCTCTTCCACAGCTATCGATTTTGAAATGTTTTGTATGTCATATTTTTTGTTATTGACAAATAAAAACAACATAGAAAAAGCTCTGAACGCCAGTGAAACTTTTCTTTTACAATTCTTGCTGTCGATGCTGCAATTAGTTCAATAGAACTAATTTTAGTGAACAAATAACATTATGGAGGTTCATCAGAATTTGAACCGAACCAACCATTGTACGTACATATACATGGGGTGAAGTTTCTCCTTCATCGCCTCTTGGATACTTTGGTAGGGTTGTACCTAAAGACATAAACAAACACGTCAAACAGTTGATGTCATCGCCCCGTCGGGATGGGCTTTTAACATTCCTCACAGCTCATCCTTCAATGTGCTTGGTGTCGATTTGAATAAACAAAAAAAAGCCTAAATGAAGCACCGTAAAAGACAAAAAAGAGTGTTTGAACAGCTTAAAGCAAACAGGCTTCCTATAAAGCGCGTCTGGTTTGGAGTCGCCGCAATGCAACGGTCTGTTTTCTTAGTGGCAGAGTCTGTTCCCCAGCTCCGCATGACTGAGTGAGTATGACTCAGTGATCAAACAGCTCAGCCTCAACATACACACACGCAAAATCAATCTCAATTGCTTTTTCTGCTTGGTCAAAGAAAGCACATCAGCTTACATCACCCCTGTTACCTTAGAAACCGCAATGACGAAAGCGACCGCGATTCTGCTTAATTATGTTGATTGGGATGAGTCTATGATTAGTACTGCGGATGCACAGGCTGCAGTGATGGCTATTAATTTGATGTCAACAGGTACAAGGGAAATCACATGGGAATGAAGAATGAGTATGTTTAAAAGGACAGAAAACACTTAACATAAATAGCTGATTCAATGAATTTAACCCTTTTATCCATGACTTCTAATTTCATATTTTTTTGTAACCCTCACAGGGCACTCACCCCGGCCCCCCCCCCAAAAAACGATTGGATGTCTAGCCCCGAAAACACTATTTGTGTGAGATAACTTGTGCCATGAAAAGAGTGCATCCCAGTTTGGCTGAAGAGAAACAAAATGAAGACTTTGAAGTGACCTTGTCAAAACCCTGACCTGAAACCTATAGAGATCCACACCACATAAATGCTTTAAAAAGTCATGCACCTCTTAATGAAGAAAAACTACATCAAGACATGCTATTAACATTAAAACACCTCGTCTTGGCTGAAGAAAAACAATAATGAGTACTTTGAAGTGACCTTGTCAAACCCTGACCTGAAACCTATAGAGATCCAAAGCACATAAATGCTTTTAAAAGTCATGCACCTCTTGATGAAGAAAAACAAAAGCAAGACTTGCTACTAACATTAAAACACCTCGTCTTGGCTAAAGAAAAACAAAATGAGTACTTTGAAGTGACCTTGTCAAACCCTGACCTGAAACCTATAGAGATCCAAAGCACATAAATGCTTTTAAAAGTCATGCACCTCTTAATGGCTGAAGAAAAACAAAATCAAGACTTTCTATTAACATTAATACACCTCGTCTTGGCTGAAGAAAAACAAAATGAGGACTTTGAAGTGACTTAGCCAAAGACCTGACCTGAAACCTAATGAGATTTTTTGGCATAACCTAGGCAGGTTTGTGCTTCCACAAAGATCGATGCGTTTAAAAAAAAATTCTCACCTGAAGAGGTCATCTCCTTGACTCTCCTCCAGTCTGCTCTGCCTCTCATCCTAAAAAAAATGTATAGAAAGCTCAACAACTACTCCAAGAATGCCAAATTGACAGCAGACGAATCAAACCTCCTCTGTATCTTTAAGCCATTCTTCAATTTCGGAGTTCCTGCCACGGTTGTGAGCCAGCAGGTCAGACCCCCCGATGATGCCCTCTCTCCCGGCGGGCACTCGCATCTGTCCCAAGCACACGTCAGGTAGAACGGATGTTTCCGTTCAGAAGTATCGGTTAATATCAAATAATAAAAATGTCATGCTCCAGGTTCGTAAATGCATTCCGACCTTACGAAAACGCTTGAAGTTCTTCACAAAGCCGTTGCTCTGCACCTGCTGCTGTTTGGTTTTGGGGAGCACGTTAACCGTCAGAGATCTAAACTCCATCAAAATCAACTGTTTAGGGAGGTTTTCATCCAGTTTTGTTGGCTGCAACACAACATACAGGATCCTAAAGCTTTATGCAAGACACCTCCTTGATTGATCAGAATCTTTGGATAAACAGGAAATAAGACAAGATGTGCCGAGCCAATGGATACATTCCATTTACGACTCTAGCCACTACTATACTTACTTGGGTCTCTGTTTTGAAGTCAATAGGTTTCATCAGATGAACATTAGGCGCTTCCTCATGAAGGAGAACATGTCCTAATTTCTGGGCATATTAAAAAAAGTATTCAAGAACTTTGAACAGGTGTAACTTATACTGAAAAAAACATGACTGGCAACCTGAGTGGAAGACTCTTGGTGGGCTTGAACATGATGATTTGTGTTGTCAGTTGAAACTTGGCTACTCATTGCCTCTGCTGATGGCCGACGTCGAACTATCGTTCTGGGGACCACTTCCTGCTCAGCTTGGTAGCGCTGATGTGGAACCAACTCCTCTTCCAGTCGCATTGGTGACCCTCGACTGTCTGCGTCATTATCTTCATGGTCTACTCTCTGCTTCTTACTTGCAGCTATTGCTGTTTTTTCTATCTGTCGAGTACGGTTGTTTCGGGCTTGTGTAGATTCGCCAATGGAGAACGACTCGTCTATGCAGTCCATTTGCTGAGACATGATAGACTCCAATTCAACCATATCCATTTCTTCTTCTATCTCCTTCCTCTTTCGACTCCGGTTGGACGAGGCCCCGAAAAGATCATTTTCGAAGTCCAATGATGTCTGCGAAGGGGCTACGGGGGCTTTGTCTGAACATGAGGTGGAATCTTCTGAGGTCGCGGGGATAACTGGCACCTGAACGATGTTAGATTCATGCACAGGGCGTTTTGGCTCCGAGATGACCGCTGAGAACTCTTCGTCTAAAGGCCTTTGAGAGAAAGGCAAATATATTAAGTCATTTCAAATTTGCCAGAGCAAATATTGCTTATTCATTCCCAAATACAGGTGATCACAGAAGAGAATATGCGGAAAAACACCGTCCTAATGGTTACCTCTTCTTGTTGACCGGTTTGAAAAAGCTAGTCATCGCAGTCTGTTTCTGTGGGGAAACTTGTGGAGGGACTTTTTTACGAGGAGATTTCTTTGGTTCCAATGTCGTCGTACCACGACCACACTTTGCCAAAGGTTCCAATGTTCTTTTGTTAAGTTCCTGGCCTGCAAGTGCCACAAAATTGGCAAAGTTACAGTTTTTCAACAGTGCCATTTTGGTTGTGTTTAACTTTTAGTGATACTTATTAAGCCGTTCCAATGACTAGTGTAGTCTGTGATCAATTGGCTTTTGTTTTCATTGTTTCCTTTTTTGTTTTATTTCTAAAGCAACTTTATGTTATCAACACACAGTATTTACCTGTCACTTTGGCCGCAGATTTCTTCCTGATGGAAACTGCATTCCCGGTAGTGCTGAATGACCTGATAGGCAAGTTGGACGCGGTGTATTGAGCGCTTATCTTTGCAGTTGTGGCTTTTGAGGTGCTGGGATGAGTGGTGTCATTCATCTTTTTCTCTGGGGTCTCTCCCACTGCTGTAATCCCACTCACCTCACACCGCTGTCGACTGATGATGAAATTGATAAGGAATATCAGGGATAAAAGTGTAGACAGTATGAGGAGATGAGTGTGTTCGTACATTTCTGAAGTCTCTGTGTTGATAGCGTACGCTGTGATGTTCTGCGATGCTGCAGGTAAAACGGTCTCATACACTGCTGGCTGTTGGGAGAGTGACGAGCTCGGAATTCTTGGCGTCGTCACAGTCGCTTTATCCAAAAGGACATGAGGGGACACAGTATTTAACCACAGCAGTCATAAGAAATACATTTTTCCGCAGACGTGACTCATTTTTTCTACCTGTGTCTATAATACTGGATGGGTTGCAGTACATTACACATGAGGTGTAGATGGTAGCCAATCCAATTTCAGACTCTGTAATGACTCGAAGGCCTTTCCTGTCTCACAGGAAGCAAGAAATTGCCCCTTTACATCTTTACAAATGACAAAGAAGATGCGCTTTTCCACGTGGGTTTCCACAAACCTATGAATGATGTCCCTTACAGAATCATGCCACCCTGTGGTCGAAGCTGGAAGGAGAGGTTGTGAGTTCACGCCAGAAAAATCTACTACACAGCTACGCGGGGACTCCAAGAGGTCACGAGGTAGGTTGCCTTCCACTAGAAGTTGGCTGGTACCACCGCCAAAACTCACTGCTGCACTCAGACGCTTGAACTGCAGCGATGCACAACATTGACAAAATGAGTTAAAGGAGTCCGCCATAGAGTTCAAAACAAAAACAAACAAACGTACGTACGTATGTATGTGTGTGTGTGTGTGTGTGTGTGTGTGTGTGTGTGTGTGTGTGTGTGTGTGTGTGTATATATATATATATATATATATATATATATATATATATATATATATATATATATATTATATACACACACACATATATATACATACATACATATGTACAGATGTATATATACACATATATATACATATATATACACATATGTATATGTATGTATATATATATACACACATACATATACATACACATACATATATATACATATACATACATATATATACATACATATATATATACCTATACATACATATATATACCTATACATACATATATATACCTATACATACATGTATATATTTTTACAGGAACACACTTATTTATTTATATATTTATTTATGTATTTATCAACTTAATTATTACCTATTTATTTCGTTTTAAAATGTCTTTTCCTATGTCTGTATTCTCACCCTCTTTCTACTGTGACAATGAAATTTCCCGAATACGGGATGAATAAAGTTATCTAATCTAATCTAATCTAAAACAAAATGCAAAACAAACCTGCTTGCTGGTGAGAAAAATGAAGGTCGTTCCAGAAAAAAGCTGTTTGCGTGCGTGATCTGGTTCCAAGTTCACTTGCTCATTATTTAAGTAGGGCTCATCGATGTCAGGGATGAATCTGTAAAACAACAGAAAACAGGTCATTTCTTTTGTTTGATTAAACACAGGAATCTGTAATGGCATTTTACCTTTCCGCTTTTGGATGGGTTAGCTTCTGGTGAGTGGCTTTTCTCAGCTCTGAGAAGAACTCTGGTTTCACGATCGGACGGCAGCAGAGTAGAGCAGAAATAGTCTAAAAGGGAGGAATGATGCAAAAACATGCCCATATTTAACACGAAACACTCTAGGTGAAGCATTTTTCTGACCTTGATGGTCACTTTAACAGAAGGCATGACTAGGTGGGTGCAGTCCTTAGTCCAACTGCTGACCAGCTTTCCCCCAAATAGTTGCAGAGCCTCAGAAATTGCAGCTTTTCCATCAGTGTCCAAACAGGAAGAACACACCACCGGGTTCAAATGATTCACACTGGACAAGAAATAGACAAAAAGGCATCTGCTAAATTCTTGGACTTGTTGACCCCGACATTAACTTGCATAAATGAATGACTAAGTTCTTCCCTTTTTATAGTTTTACCGTTTTTTGCATCCATAAATGTAAATGTCATACTTATTAGATCAGTATCTTAAAAAAATGGAAAAAAAATGAAAGAAGCTTCATACTGTTTATCTGTTTTTGGCGAGATATTTGAAATGTATTTTAGTACCTGAATTTGGATTGAAAAACTCCAAAAGTAATGCTGTCCCCTGATTTCAGGGTGACAGGGATGTCCGCTGCCAGGGGTTGGCCATTGACGACGGTGCCGTACTTGGAAGTATCCCTGAGGGTCAGTGTCTTGGGAAAAAATAACATGGGAGATCATTGAAAAGGACTTTTAACATAACAATTTAATGGGTACTGCATGGGTACTCCCTTCCCTAATTGCTCTCTTCTCGTCATATCGCCTACTATGTAAATTTGAGATAAATACACTACTCCGTTATCAGCTTATCACGAAATTTGACCCTGATACATTATGTCATCACCTGTTCCATTTCAAATGACAAAAATATCTTGCAAATTTGATAATAATCCTTTTAAGAATTTTGGAGTTATCAGGAACACGTATGCAACCGAATAGATTACCTTCACCTTAAAAAAAAATTGTACACAAAACAGATACAAAAAGTATGTACCATAATGTTTTGATGTTCGTTCAGTAATCAATGAATTGGCATTACAATAAGTGTAATAAATTGTAAAAAACCTTTTGTATGTATTTAGACGATCACTTAAAAACATATACTGTATTCCAGGGATGCAAACAATGAACCGTGATACAAATTTCCATTATATAGGTATTGTTTTGAACAATGGCACTAGAATATCCGATTAATTGCACCTTCTGCCACTTAAAAGAAGAGGATTTCCTCGGCATGTCACTGTGCTTCATTGGAATCCGTGGATAAACAGAAAAATATGTTTTTTCCAGTAGATGATTTTCTGATCAATGACATTGGATAATTGGATAATCACAACATGCATCTCATATCATTTTTCCTACCTGATCAGTAACAATGAAAGAAGCATGAGCCCTGCTAATAGACTGGTCACTGGGCAGCAGGATTTCACAGTTCTTGCGGCCCACAACATATTCTTTAGCTGGGAGAAGATAGTGGGTCTCACCTGTTTGTCAAAGGAGAGCACTTAAGGACTTTGAAAAACTAAAACTCTTTAGTGTGTCTCACAAATGGCTGACAAAAGCATACTTTCTTAAAGTGGGACACAAAAGTTGAACATAAATGGATGCTTTCAAACACACCAAACATATATTATTATCACTTTTGTCCCCTATTGTCAATGAAAACTAGCAGACCTGATTTTACCGAGAAACAAGAGCTAATTACGTGCATTGCAAAGTTAAATCCGTACTCAGCAACGAGAGAACTGTTACCTTTTTGATCCACTGGATTCAAGATCCACATTGTTGTTTTTTGAGGCTTTTACTCTGATGGACACATTAAAATACACCAAATAAAAATTGCAGACTGTCATCAGCTACTGCGAATAAGCATTGCGCGCGCTCTAGCGTGACGTCAAATGTAAGCGTCTTCCAATGCGTCTCATAGATGTATATATATTTTGAACTAGATGCGAAAAGTTCGACCCAACGACGTTTGTAACCAGCTGCCATATTAAAGCAGTAGACTTCTCAGGGAGGCTGTATTCTAGCGTGTTTTTCTTTCTAAAAATTACTCCTAAATTGCCAAAATATTGACAAATTTTCAAAAACTGATTATGAACAACTGTTGTATTTGTTTATTGTTATTACTATTACATTATTATTATTATTACTATTATTATCATTATCATCATTATCATTATTATTGTCATTATTATTATTATCATTATTATTATTATTGTTATTATTATTTTGTTTGTTCTTGTAATTTCTGCACTTTCCGACTTGTTTATGTTATTGACTACTTATTGTGTGACTACTTATTCATTACTTATTGCTTCATTATCTATTTACTATTATTTATTGATTATTTATTAGTTTGTTGTTGTGATTTGTGCATTTCGTGATGAAGCTTTACATCTCATTGTACTTGTATAATGACAATAGAAGCATTCAATTCAATTCCATTCAATATAGTATGACAATATATTGTAATGTTAAATACAACAATATAATAGACTCAAAACATGGGATCACTGTCAGACTTCCAGGAAAGCCCTGCAGCAGATTGGAGGCGGCCTCGTCCCCAGAGGCAGGGCAGCTTGTGATTGGCCTTCATCACCACCACACTGGCGCAAGAGTCGGGCTTCCGGAAGATGTCACACCACTCAGGATAGTCCACAGGCTTGGACACACTGTGTAAAAATCAAATTACTACAAAACCAAAGGGGCAAAAATACTTTTGAACAAAGGTACTAACTGATCACAACATCCTACTCCAAAAGGCTCCATGCAGACACATTGGTAACAATCACTGGTGATCCAACGCCCACCCAACCCATACACCTCACCCATGTACTCGCAGCTCCCTGTTGAGAGAGGAAATAGGTAAACACTTCTTAGAGTATATATCAAGGTGTATTGTTACTCATTTAGTTATTAGTAAAAGAATACAAAGAAATATTCATTCATTTGCCGTACCGCTTATCCTCACAAGGGTCACGGGGGGTGCTGGAGCCTATCCCAGCCAACTATGGGCACCAGGCGGGGAACACCCTGAATTGGTGGCCAGCCTGAGAACCATTCACGCACACACATTCACACATTTAAGAGTGCTCAACCAGCCTCCCATGCATGTTTTTAGGATGTGGGAGGAAACCAGAGTATCTGGATAAAACCCATGCAAGGCCAGGGAGAACATGCAAACTCCACACAAGAAGTTCAGAACCTGGGATTGAACCCTCAATCTCAAAACTGTGACGCGAACGTGCTCACCACTCGTCCACCGCGCCACCACAAACAAATAGATGATGAAATAAAGTATATATAATTACTATACAATTTTGCATTTTAGTATACAATAATTATAGTTATTTAGAAACATTAAAACCAATAATTTGGTTGAACCCCATGTCAAAAATGATTTTTTTGGTCAGGAATTTGGGCATAACCTTGAAACATGGGGAGCGGACTATACCAATGTCCTCATAATCCCCAAAATGTATCTGCATTTTTTTATGCTTAAATAATCCCTCATTAGTGTGACATAGTTTCAATAATTTGGCAATGTTCCTTTACACTATTAAATGATCAACTAAGATAAAAAATATATACATATAGAGCAACTCACATCCACTTAAACAATTTGTTATAAAATATGGCATGTCTTTAAAAAAAGTATAGTCCAGTTTTTGTGTTACCCTGTAAGGAAGTAACATTTATGAAGCATGTGCAACCTTCTAGTATGCTTGTATAGTCACTTCAAGATGTAAAATCATTGAAAAACAGGCAACACATGACTATGTAAGGCTGTGGTAAGACAATAAAATCACACTGCACTGACCTTTGGTGTTGAAGAAGCACTCCCCATGCGAAAATGACGGTACGCCAGTACTGAGGAAAACTCCACATGCTAAAAACATGCCAATTGCTGCCATCTCTGCAAACACGCTCCAATAAATACTTCAAAACTCAGTGGCAAAAAACACATTTTGTACCTCTTACCTTTGCTTAAGTGCAAAATGAAACTCTTGTCCTCTCTTAGTAGTCTAGTTGGCTTCTATTCATTTCACACATGGACGATTGTCTTATTTATACCATCATGTCTTCATTACCTCCACATTCCTTTTCGCATTTCTGGTTTTTATCGGTAGTTTTCTACCCCCAACCTCTTCCATTGGACCTGCTCATTAATTCTCATCCTCCATCAGACAAACAGAACGCATAGCAACTGATGTTATTATTATGATGCCACTTGGCACGAATAACCCCCAGAGCCTTCAGAGGGCCATCTTTTAAAAACATTTGACTCTGGGGACTTCTTTTAAGGTAAATGGCTGCCTGTGTATAGAATACACAAATTTTGATGTTGCGTGGTTTTTAGTGAAGAATTATACGTGATGCAAAATGGGCGTAGAAGGCTGAAAATTTAAATTAAAACATAATATACTTTGTAATCATCACATGTGACTCATGATGTGACTCAGTGATGTGCATCTAATTTAATCTGTCAAAATCTATTTCATGTCAATTTAATGAAGCATATTTTTTATGATTGGGTGACATTTTGCTTTGAACTGCTACTTCTTGCTTCCAATGATTAATTTTAACATACATATTTGCTTAGTGCTATAGTTTTGTATTCTTTTCAATCCTGAAAGCACGGCCTTGAAAAATGCACATTATTATTTTCAATTAACTTTGTCTTTAAAGCAAAACTTTTGATAAACAGGTAGATGACAACTTCGTTTTTTCAACACTTCAAAAAAATCAAAATAACAGATGATATGGAGACAGGTTAAAATTGATATAAAAAGATATAAAATACTGTAGTTGTTTTTCTGCCTCAGATGTAAACTGCTCCTAATAAGGGGATTTTTTTTGTCAGCTCGACATTTCTTGGAAGTTCAATTTTTCGAAGTTGGAAAGTTGTACTTGAAAAGTTCAAATGTTGAAGAAAATTATTCTGCATTCATACACTGACGCAAAGAATTGTTAGAAATGTTAATCAGTAACATGAAATAACACATCACCAGTATTTGCTTTTGTAATGTTCTCTTTAGGGTGTGGTGTGCCATTGCCCCATAGTAGAGTGGTCATTCACCAACCAAGAGGGTGTAGGTTCAATTCCCTGCCCTGGTGTCCTCATCTAAGTATCCTTAAGCAAGACACAAGCGCAGTAGATCATCAATTTCTGTGGCTTGGTATAAAATATCACAACCAATGTCCAAAGATACCCCAGTGAAATAAAAAAAATACTAAAACTGGTGTTTAACTTCCTTTCATGACTTGATGAACACACAAATTAATATCTTAGTAAATCCAGAACATTGGAAATACAATATGAATAAAATGTTTTCTTTCCCTGTGTGACTATTTTGTTCAAAAGTTGTCTTAACCTGTAATATCAGAAGGTCATTTATATATGTTTTTCCTTTTGTGTGTAATATTTTTGTTTATTTGATGGGGTGAGTGGTTCACACATAGGCCTCACAGTTCTGTGATCGAGGGTTCAATCCCCGATGGGTTCATCCCATGCTTCGGTGGGTTTTCTCCAGGTACTCCGGTTTCCTCCCAGAAGCATGCTTTGGTGGTTAATCACTCTAAATTGGCCCTATGTGTATGAGTAGGGCATTAATGGTTATCTGTCTCAATGTGCCCTGTGATTGGCTGGCGACCAATTCATTGTGTCCCCACCTGCTGCCGGTTGTTGGCTGGTATAAGCTCCAGCACCCTCACAACCCTTGTAAAGATAACCGGTAAGGAAAATTACAGAATGAATGAAGTAATATTTCCTCACACCTCAACTATTCCGAAAATGTTAATTCCAATGAGGTTGGCAGATAAAGTTGAAACATGTTATTTTTACAGTGACAAAAGATGACATTGTTGTTGTCATTAAAACTGCTTTCGTAGCATGTGCCCATGTGTAGATCCCGGCTAACCGGTTTTCCAGCCATTTGAGATTTCTATAACAATAAAGAATGCTGTGGCACACCATTAAAAAAAAAAAAACCTTTTATATTGCTTATATGCTGGTTTCATGTCACATGTATAGATTGTGTGCGAGCGAATATTTTCATTTCTTACATATCACAGATCTGATTTTCCAGACAACAACCTTAATAAAGATTATTTTATAAAATGGACTGTTATATCTTAATTAGCATTTATTAAAGGATTAAAAATATCAGATGGACTCAGTAGTACACGCTTTAAAAGTAAAAATTAGTCCATGTTGGCCTTCATGGCTTTATTCATTTTTATTAGAGAATTCAACTGGAAGATATCAGGATTTTAAATGTGTTATATGAACACACAGGCATTCAAAAGCAGTTCAAATCGGCCCCTCAAAATATAAAAATAACCTACACTTTTGAGATATCCACAATGAAACCAAGCAGTTCAACAGTTTCATTCTATACTTCTCTTTATTTGAAGCTGAATTCTGTCAGAATTACCAGATGTCTCCAGTCCTATTCTAGTCATTTTATGTTCTACGTTCTATTTATTAATCGACATCACTTCATGCTGAAACCCCATGCCCCCCTGCAACTGTTCAATATTTCAGTCTGCAATGAAAAAACATAAAATATTAGATGTGGTGGTGTCCTTCAAAATATTAGATCATTCTTAAAGGGACTGTAACCAGAATATGAAAGAATGGACAGCAATTTCAGGCACTCATGTAAAATATTCGACACAATCATGTACATTTCTAATACAGTATATAATATGACAGGTCATAATACCATAATACAAAAAAAGAAAAGATGAGAAACCATTAAAAAAAAGTACTTCACTATCGATCAACTCCTTGTTAGATACAACATAGTTATCAGAGAAATCAATGATGGCGGGATTAAATTGATTTTTTTTTTTTTTAAAGGAGAAAATAAAGAAACCCAATTTACAGATTTAAAACTTTACTGGAATTTGTGTACATATTTGGCCAATACAATAAAATCTGCATTTTTAGTTAGACGGAAAGATGAGTTTTGCAGCCCGAAAAGCAAGCAAGGACCTTCACTTACTGCTTGGATGAGGGAGCTGTTCATTTGGACGTCAGTGCCAGACTCTGTAGGAATATGTCTGATATTTAGTTGACATGGAAAAGTTCAAAAACAACCGAATATCAAACATATCACACAGCGTCGAGCTGATCGGAACCTCGGCGCTATGCTCTGGTGACCTAAAAAGTTGGCAAGACAGAAGACATAAAACGTGAAACGAGATGAGACAATAACATATACAACAACATAAACCCTCGCAGAGAGGGAGCAGAAAAATTGTCCAACTGAGCATGCTATTTGCTTTAAGAAAGAAATATGAATCCCTCCATGCTAGGCACAAAAATCAACACACGCACATGCCAATATGAGACTTACCGAAAGCTCTGGTTCACTCCAAAACAAAAAAATCATGCTCGATGACCATTAACTGTCAAAAATAAGTGTATGTGCAGAGTGGGACAGTATTTATATAGAGCGGCCCGTCAATTTGAGTGTCACTCGTGTTCGCGACACGCACATTCACACACATTTGGTGCTGCTTGTAATTAGGCCTGTATTGATCCAGGCCTGCAGCCTTTCCTCCCCGCATTAGCCTGATCAATAGACATGATGTTCATCCCACTGTGATCACACCCTTACACAAACCCACGCACACAAAAACCATTACAGCTGCACAGTCGAAACACTTTCAGTTGGTCCCCCGTAGGATTTATGTATAGGACACGGACCTTGAGTTTTGATGATATTTCATCTTCGACAGTTATGAGAACCCTTTCAAAATAATAAATGCTTTTTTTTAAATCGCAATTATATCCAGTTGAAAGATTTTGTCATTTTCAAAATGGTAATAAAGTCATTCAATTCAATTCAATGTGATCCAATGACACAATTCCATTAGGAATGCAATAAAACAAAACCTAATTATATATATATATATATATAGTTATATATATATATATATAAAGTTGTCAGTGAAATTATATATATATATATATATATATATATATATATATAATTTCACTGACAACTTTCTAAGTAACTAAAATTGCGAATTTGTATTGCTGTATGTATATTTTTGACCCAGCAGATTTGATCACTTTTTTCTGTTTGCCCATAATAAAGTCATAAAAGAACCAAACTTCATGAATGTTTTTTTGTGACAAAGAAGTATCTGTTCCAATCACTTTATCAGAGAAAAATCAGACTTGTAGAAATAATTGGAAACTCAAGAGAGCCATGACATTATGTTCTTCACAAGTGTATGTAAACTTCTGACCACAACTGTATACATTTGATTATTTTTTTATTTTATTTTTTTATTATTAATATTATTCCAAAGCTATATTGCAATCAATGACATATTCATTTTACGTGCTGCTTGTCCTCAGTAGGATGCTGGAGTTTATCCCAGGGAGCGTTCAATGTAGATTAACAAATTCTTATTTAAATCCAAATAGTTTCCAATTTAACCCAATCCACTTAGATGACAATTACAAATGGAAAACACACTTTGTCCAATGCTATATTTAAAGCTTACCTTGCTAAAATCGATGAAAACACAAAACATCAATTAATATGATCCAAAAATGTTTTATAACTGTTTTAAGTAAATATAACTGACATGAAATATGTTCATAATATTGTATTCATTATAATTTTATAGCACTTTGTCCAATGCTATATTTAAGGCTTACCTTGCTAAAATCGACGAAAACACAAAACATCAATTAATATTATCCAAAAAAAATTTATAACTGTTTTAAGTAAATATAACTGACATGAAATATGTTCATAATATTGTATTCATTTAATGAAAGGTGCTAAATGGAATCATTTTGAGATTTCAGCATATATCGTAATGTTATCCAAACAATCAATATTGTATCTTAAAAAAATGTTCAGACCACTCCCATAAAATCAGCCAGCAATTTATATCCATTAAGTTTGAACAACATACATAGTGAAAATCACTGACAACTTATCAAGGTGTTAGATCACATTTTCGCACAGTGCTTATGTCATAGCAAGGTAAGACTTTGTCCCGGAAGTGACTTCCCATACCTGATAAAAGGTGCGTCTTTAAATAGATGCAAAATAGACCGTAAAAGTCTTTCTATATGATCAGCGGCTCAGGTTGACCAAGGCTGTTTGACTTAGCAACCACATGCACTTCCATTTTTTTTCTCCCCACTCCTGCAATGACCTTGTGGAGCCTATTGGGGCGGAATGACAGCACTTTGATTGCCTATTTCAGACCCCCAGGCCACTTTTTAACACAACCACTCAAACAGATGTGACGAGTACAGAGGGGGCAAAGTCAAATAGGAACAAAAGGTTAAATGACAAAAAGCAATAAAAAGTCAAAGTCAAAATAGCTTTAAGCACATCTGGTGCTGCCATATATATGTTTTGTTTATTTTGGCTATTTCCCTTTGTTCTGCAGTTCTCTATTCAAACACGTATGACGTTATTAATCATTTAATAACTAATCTTAATACAATATACCAAGCCCAGTTAAATGACATTTAATGTCACACACAAATGCTTCTGAATGGTTACACACTAGTGCAACAGCGAAAATATAAAAAATATAAAAAATTATGAACAAAGGGCATTTAGGGGAGATGGAGGGCCTCAACACGCAGCATATTGAAAGATTTTATAATTATTCGAGAGGCACCGACATTTTTTCTTCAGTAAAACATTCAAACAGAAAAAGTGTGATAACAATGAAGACACAAACGCACATTGTTTTTTTAAAAAGTCTAATTGTTGTTTCCTGTGGGTCATTTTGCTTTTCCATTGTGTATAATCTACTTTGCGCTCTGTATTACAAGTTATGATGACACAAAAGATTTTTACGTGAAAAGGTTCATACTTACAATACCGGTCAAACAGGTTGGAAAAAACAATCTCCCTCACAAACCTAGGGCAAACATTTTGTTCAAACATCCTGTTCATATTAGCGACAAGCAGGCAGATGTTGACAGACTATTATACGTATTTATTCCACAAAAATAAATAACATGATGAAACTGAATAGCAATATCCAAGCGGGGTGCAACATTGGCAGAAAATAATGTTAAAGTCGTAATGTTTCACATTATTTCTCTGATGTGCCTAAACAATTTGGCTCTTCCTTCTTTAGAATCCTCTGCTTTGTGCAACTCGAGCTCAATGTCCTTGACCCTTCACTCCTTTTTTATGGGCTTTAGCTTTTGGCTTCTGTGGTTTTGGGGCTTCTGCTTTTGGCTCGTCTGGTACGGCGGCTTCTGCCTTTGGCTCCTTGGGTTTTGGGGCCTCGGTCTTTGGCTCCGCGGGTTTTGGGGCCACTGACTTGGGCTCCGCTTCCATTTGTGCTTCTGTGTTACGGCACAATTTACTGCAAAGAGGAGTAAGAAAGATGAGTTCCTAGAGATTGGAATTCAAACCTGTATGGTTATGGCGTCTTTGTTTAAGACAAATATTATGTCCGTTGACGAATGCATACTTTGCTGAATCGACTCCAGTCTTCAAAAAGGCACACACTGCACTTGGCATCTGTAGTTCAGAGTCCAGTGAGTTCAGTTTGGCAATCCATGAGGACATTTCTTTATTCGCTTCACCTGTAATTGACATGAGGAACTTTAAGCCAAGCAAAAACACTTTTTTGCTTTCTGTGTGGATGGGAAAAAAACATCTTAAGTTTCACTTTTAAGAGGGAGTATCAAGTCACAATAGACAGGTTGGAATCTGTGTGAAAGGGTACAAACAACGGTAATGGCGAAAAACAGTTGCTAACATCTAACACTCGTTTTCTCTGTTTAAAAAAACTCTAAAATAAACAGGTTGTTACTTTTAGTACTTATCTGACTGTGAGGATGCAAATGTATGTCACTGGGTTAAAGTGCACATTTGTAGCAACCTCCGTCCATATTGGGGTTTTATGTTAAAAGCAAAAGGTAAATAAATAACACATCGACTTACATTGTCTAATGTGTAGCTCGGATTAGGGCTGGGCGATATGGCTAAAAAAGTATGACAATATATATTGTTTTATATTGTTACATCTTGACTCTTTTGTTTCTAAACTTGGTTTTTATGTTGTTTTTTGTAGTGTTGTACAGTGGTGTATGTCATTATATATTAGGATTAAACTAGCAAGTACAATGTTTGCAATCTGATTTTTTTAATTCTGTTTAGTTCGTTTACCTCAAATGGACTGCTTAAGACTATTAACATCTCATTTCATCTCATCTCATGTCATCTCATCTCATCTTTTTGAGACCTGTTAAACTTCTGCAAAAGTAGGAGTAAAGAGTTTGCATCTGCATCAACTCGATCACCGAAATCAATCTAAATCTGTTTGTGGTCTTTAATCTTAAATGTTAAAATTGACCAGCACTAGCTGTGATGAATCTATTTTTGTAAGAGGTGATGCAAACAATGTATTTTGTTGTAATTATAACATATCCCAAGCTATAAAATATGCTTTCATAGCTCATACAAGCTATTGGAAAATTGTTGATAAGCATACTAAGAGAGGCCCGTTGAAAGAGTGTGGAGTTTGCATGCTCTTTCCAGGCTTACGTCGGATTTCTCGGGGTACTCCGGTTTCCTCCCACTTAATTATTTCTTCAAACTCGTAAGAAAACAAGTCAAAACATCTGCTACTTTGCCTAAGTAATAAGTTACAGTGTTTGCCTTATCGTGCAACTGATAGCCATGGAGCTTAACAGGAAAGAAGTTAATAGTATTATTACTCGTTTCATCAGCCCACATACACAAGAAGCACACCCCAAAAGTGTGCATGCTCTCTGCTGCCTAACTTGCAACCCACAGGCAACAATAATTCTGAAACTAATTAACCTAATTAATCATCCCTTAAATATTTTTTTAAACCAGACTCTAAGTAGCAATGAGTACACATCCCTGGAAGATACCAACCATCATAAATAACAGGTGAGTAGCCATTTTAGCTCATTCAAGCAGAAGAAGAAGAGAAACCATAAGAATAACAAAGCAGGTGCGACCCTGAGCCCTTCCTCTGGGCGGTCTAAAAATAGCAAGTGTTATGAGAGTCACAAAGTCAAAAATGTCACAAAATGGGTCATAGGAAAATAAGTTTAAATATAAGCCTGTTTTAGTAATAATTGATTGTGTAATAAAGCGAACAATATGGGAAACTTAGCCTAACCAAAATTCTTAAAGTTGTGGCATTGTGCATTTTTGCTGTTTGCATTAGGGCTCCATGAATAAGGCGATATTAGGGCATTATTAAAAAATATAGTGAAAATCTTGTTACACAACTTAAAAACTAAATGTATTTATTTACCTTGGAGATTACTGAGTTCTGCTTCTAGCGTGGCAATGCCATCGTTCGATGTTTTCTGCAGCAAAGGGAAAAGAAAGTCAGCAACATATTTGTCAAGATCTTGATCTGTTGCATTCAAACATGCCCTTGCAAGATCTACGGTAAAATCTTGTGAACATCCTTCTTGTGATCAAGAACAAAAGTTGCACTGTCAACATGTCATTCTTTTACGTGATGATCATCATTCCAAATTGTATAGCCAGGCAAGTTTATGCTTTTCAGAAAATATTCTCTTACTACCTTATTAATATTCTATAATTATGTATACAATATTTTTACTGTTCATTTTAACACACCAGACATCATTAAATAGGTACAACACAGATCTGATTGAGAATATCAGAGAGGGAGTAAATGTAATTTGTCAAAATGTGCATTTTAATCAAATAAGAATGAAATATTGCACACATTTTTGAAGAGCAATTTAGGGCAGCATGGTGTTCAAGTGATTAGCACATTCGCCTCACAATTCTGAGATCGAGGGATCAATCCACAGTGAGTTCTGACCTTCCTACAGCACCCCCGTGACTCTTGTGAGGATAAGCGGAATGGAAAATGAAAGAAAAGTGAATGTATTTAAAAGAAGAAACTCATACAGATCTTGTCCTAATTTATTAATAAACATGCTTTGTGTTAAATTTGGGCCATACAACTATTATTCTCACATGACTAGGGATGTACTTATCGAGTAATTTTTAATCAAATATTCGACCAGTTATCCCATCAATTGGAAGTGTATATAAAAATATACCTTAATTCATTTAAATGACTCGGTGTGAATGATGGCCATGGACAGCTGGTGTATACATGTGCTTATTACTTTTTACAGTTTATTTAGTGAAGTGACAGACTGGCAGTTCCTTCTCTCGTAGGGTATTGACTATCTGTTTAAACTAGCGATAGTAAAGTATTTTCAATTTGTTAAAACTGATACTTTGCCTCGTTAAACTCATGTTGAAACTTTTCCGACTATTAATTATTGGAACTAACCTGGCTTGAAAACCCACTGGAAGAAAAAAAATCTTGGAGAGTGCAAGCTAAAATGAACAACTGAGTTGTGTTTGCACAGGTTTTCATGCCATCTTTTAAACATAGACTGACAGTTGATGGAGGTAGTGACGATGACGTTTGCTATGTAGTAGGTTTCCTCTCAATTTGAGATTTTTTAAACTTCATTCTTTAATTCATTTTCAACACCGCTTATTTTGGACAGTGTCGAGGGGTGCTGGAGCTTATCCCAGATGGCCTCGGGGGAAAGGCAGACAATGTCCTCGACTGGTCGTCATTGTACTTGGAAGCGTTCATAATTAACTCCGCGTCGACGTTGGCTCCAGTTACAGCTAAAACATAAAATTAGACACCCCCAAGGTTTACTTTTCCTAAATACTTTTAGTCAGATTTGTAGTTGTGGTGTGATTTAAGACTATGCTGCTATATTTTTATTTTATTTGGGTTAAAAAACACACTTTAATGTTAAGTTGTTAACCCTTTCAGGGACAGAGGGTACTCAAACGTTGACATTCAAACTTTAACCCTTTATAGGGCAAGTGATTACTTTTGAGCTTAAAAAAAACTTTGATGACCAATTTTCCTAATTTATTTGACTTATTCATCATTATTCATTCATTTTCTGAACTGCTTTATCCATACTGGGGCTGTGGGGGTGCTGGAGCCTATCTGACTTCGGGCCAGAGGCGGGGGACCCTCCGAATTGGTGGCCAACCAATCACAGGGCACGAGGATACGGACAACCATTCACGCTCAGACTCATACCTACGGGCAATTTAGAGTGTCCAATTAGCCTACTCATGTTTTTGCAATGTGGGGGGGAAACTGGAGTACCCGGAGAAAAGCCACACATGATATTAATACATGTAATAAAATCCTCATGAAAGCTAAAATTATTCAAGTAAGATGATTAAAAACAAACTAAAGACGGGGGTGGGGTCAAAATGGATTGGACGTCTAGCGCCGTCAGTGGCACCCAAGGGGTTAAATAAGTGTCCTGTCAAGATTGAAAGAAATAGATGATCATTTGTGCAGGAGACCAACTATAAGCACCAAAAAACTACGTTCTTACCACGGATCCGAGGCAAGCTACCAGCTCTTTCTTCTTCTTCTTCGCTTTCTGTTCACTCGCCTGGGCATCTGCCTTGAGAGCTTTCCCTTCCTTTTCGCCGCTGTCGATCTGGTTCTCCACGCTAATCTTTTGCGTTTGCAACTCTCCCAACAAGTCGTTGTTGACTTTCACTTTCATGTGCTCAAATTTATACTGTTTGTCGACTTTCTCGTGCTCGAATCTGCGGCTTTTAATGACCACCACCAACGCCACAGTCAAGGCTAAGGTCAGCGGCAGCAACAGTTGAAACTTCATTGTATTCCCCGGAGCGTCAAGAACGTTTTAAATAACCGGCATAGCACCGTGAATTTTGCTTACCGTCGCGTCGCAGCTCATTAAAATCGTGGCTATTTCTCGTATCGTTTGTGAAACTTACCACAAATGTAATGACCAAACCTGAAATAACGCGACGATGACGCACCTGTGGCTTTCCCTTTATAAGTCTCTCGTCGTGCCGTAAACACGCCCAGATCTGCCGTAAAACGCCATTCACCTGTATGTATACCTGTCAAATTTTTCTTGATTAAATTATTTAGATTAAAAAAAACTCTAGTTATTCTTCCAAATGCTTATTCATTACTTGTTTATTAATTATTTATTTGTTTGTTGTTGTTTTATTTGTGAACTTCCCTATTTATTTATGTTATTGACTGTACTTGTTATGTTGACAACTTATTGATGACACATTTTTTGGTTGTTTATGTATTTAGTATTTATTAATATTTATTGAAGGGTGGCCTGTCAGCTGAATGGTTAGCACCTCACAGCTCTGGGTTCTTGGGTTCGAATCCATGTTGGTCCACCTGTGTGAAGTTTGCATGTTGCCCTAGGCCTGCGTGGGTTTTCTCTGTGTACTCCGGTTTCCTCCTGCATTCCAACAACATGCATGGTAGGCTGATTGGACACTCTAAATTGTCCCTAGGTATGAGTGTGAGTGTAAATGGTTGTCCGTCTCCTTGTGCCCTGCGATCGGCTGGTCACCGGCTCAAGGTATTCCCCACCTCTAGGATGGCCTCCAGCACCCCCCACGAGCCTTGTTAGGATAAAGTGGTTCAGAAAATGAATGAATGTTGTTATTTGTGCACTGCGAGGTGAAGCTTTAAATCTCATTATACTTGTATAATGATAATAAAAGCATTCAATTCAAAATATTGCTAACAGGCTCCTCAGTAACGTAACCCTGTATTATATAGAATAACTAAATAATTTTCTTACTTACACTAAAGTCATTGTTTTTTTCAACAACACAAGACAAAACTGTTAATTTCACTAAAAGGGATCCCAAATTGTGTGGTGTTATGATATCAGAGAATGTCTGCTCAGATGAGTAACAAATTCCACAGCAGAAAGCTTTTGCTGGGTGAAAAGTTATTTGTGTATAAGTAAAGCAATTTATCTGTAACAACACATGCTTTATGCTGAATCCTAGTTTGTCAAGCAACAATGATTATATATGTTGAATATGACGTTGACAAGTAAGGTGTGTTCGTCTGGTATTTGTAGTGATATAACAGGCAAGAAAAATAAAACAGAATAGCACATACCAATTCTATGCACGCCATCCACCTACACAAATAACCGTTTTCATATTCAAGATTTTGTGTGCTAGTCATTTTGTCTAAACCACAGAAATGTTTGTTATAACTACAGTACACTCAATAGTTAACATTTAGTCAGCAATGCCTGTTTAATTTGATACATGAATGTCAGTATACTTCTTTTTTTTAAATACAGTATATTTCTTTAGGTATGGTTCAGATAGATGTGAGAGTATTGGCATTTGAAAACTCAGGTATAATATTTTTTCCCCTCAGCAGATCATTCCACAACACAACTTATCATTTTACACAGTGCTGCCTGGCAAGATTTTTTTCTTTCGTCCTGAAAGCTCTAATATTTTAGTTGTTCATTTGTCAATTTTAAATAGCTCATGTGGTTGAAGAAAAGTTTATCCCAGTTAATTATATAACAGTTCCCCAAAAGTCTAGTTTTAGTGATTTGATGTGGGGGGAAAGAGAACAAAATTGATTATTTCAAATATTACTACGTTTGCACTGTTAATGTGACATACTATATCATTTGCAACTAAATCCTATGTGTCTATGTCTGTAAGGGGAGGGGGGTATTAGCGAAAAAAGAATACATTGAAAAAAATGTTACACATGCTGTTATGGTTGGAAAATTGGCTGGATTCTGAATTAACCATCGCGTTCTAAAATACTTGGGCCGAATTTACACCCAGTATTTAAACAAACTGTCCTGTCAAACCTGTTATATCGTGTCAAGTTATCTGCCAAGTCATGCGATGAGGAAGTAGTTCACCTGCTGGTGAACTGACACGCCCATCTATGTGAACAAGTGTTTCGGCCGGTCCAACTGACGTGTACATTCGGCGGTCTGCGCGATTTAAAAGGAAAAAAATGAAGTTAGTGGTCGTTTTAACCTTCGTCAGCATGGCAGTGATGCTCGGGATGTTCCTCCAGACTCTGCGCCAGGAGTTGCACCTGCGTCATTTAAACACCCGCACGGTGGAGCACGTTGCTGAGTTCAAAAAGGGAGAGAAAACAATCGCTTCGTTAAAAAGTCAAATCAGCGCACTGAAGACGAACCTGGCGTCCGTCACGGACCGGGTGGACGAGCTGAAGAAGCACAAAGCAGCCGTCGAACAAGAAGAGCAGACGCACAGAGAGAATTTGCTGACATGCGGCAAAGAGAAGGCAAGGGCAACAACATATGCACATCCCAGCTTTTTCCACTATACCTACATACATACATCTTAGGGTCGCAGGGGGTGCTGGAGCCAATCCCAGCGGTCTCTCTGGTGGCCAGCCGATCGCAGGGCACAAGGAGACGGACAACCATGCACACTCACACCCATACCTAGGCGCAATTTAGAGTGTCCAATCAGCCTACAATACATATGCACATCCCAGCTTTTTCCACTATACCTACTAGGGGCAATTTAGAGTGTCCAATCAGCCTACCATGCATGGCTGTGAGGCCGACGCGCTAACCACTCACCATATATATATATATATATATATATATATATATATATATATATATATATATATATATATATATATATATATATATATATATATATATATATATATATATATATATATATATATATATATACATATACATATACATATACACATACACATACACATACACATACACATACATATACACATACACATACACACACATATACACACATACACACACACATACACACATACACACATATACACGTACATGTATATACATATATATACATATCTATATCTATATCTATATATATATATATATATATATATATATATATATATATATATATACATATATATATACACACAAACACATGAGCTATGTTGGCAAGCACTAATAATTCAATCATTGTCTGAAGCGCTTATCAGGGTCGCGGGGGGTGCTGGAGCCTATCCCAGCTAACTACAGGCACCAGGCAGGGGACACCCTGAAGTGGTGGGTGGCCAGCCAATCACAGGCACTAATAATATATAAATGTTATCTTTCACAAAGCTTTTGACACCAATGTGTTCATTGAGTGCTGTGTGTATCCAGAGGGCTCCTGGGGGATTTGGGGGCATATGAAAAAACGTTACTAAGTCCCTGTTTATTTTAATGGTGTTTAGATATTACAATAATGTGTTATAAGATCAATTTTTGCTATAATTGTGAAAAGAACAACATGCCAAAATAGGAGTGAAACCTGAGTTGAAATACTCTGCTACCATGCCATTGTGAATAATTGTGATTATAAATAATAGTTGAGTCATCATTTTTATCAGTATTATATAGGCAATAGCAAGGCACATAAATAATTTTGCTTAACTTTGTGATTTTAACCCCAAATATGTTTGCACCTGTCTTGTGTTAGGAAAGGACAGAGAGCAATAAAAAAGCCACCATTGAATCCATCAACAGATTCAAAGGTACAGTATGTACTGTGTTTGTCATTTTAATTTATAGTGAATACCAAATGTTGTAACAGAATATCAGTATTTACAAGAATTTAAACGTATAGGGGAAACTAGTGGGAGAACATATCCAGACGGAGATCAATCATAGAACCTGTCAAATCTATGAAAGCTTTCATTTACATTTTAAAATTGGCTTTACTGCTTAACTTTGGTTCAAGACTAAAATTAGACTGGATGAATTTTATTCTTTTTGCTATCTTTTTGTCATTTGTCTCACTGTTAAGATGATCACGCCGAGAAGCAACAAAAAGCTGAGAAGCAATTGCAGCATTTAAAACAACAGATTTTGGATAGAGACAAAGCCGTTTGCATTTTTGCTGATCCAAGCTTTGCAGAAGTGCGGTAAGATCTGAAAAACATTTAGTACAAGCAGAGATAATATCTTTTGGGCTGGAATTTGTCAGGGTATTTTTCTGCAAGTTAACTATTCTTACTTTGTTGTTTTTGTTTTCTAGGAGCTTGTGTGGTATTGATGCTTAAACAAAGCAACAGAAAATCACTGTGAAGTTACCTATGTTCCATCCAGGACTGCGTTTTGTACAACTGTGTTGTTACAGCTTTTAATTTGTTTTTATAATTGAATGTTCTGTTTGAGAGCCAATGTTTC